>NC_051071.1:6351230-6612780 GCF_004664715.2 Peromyscus leucopus | reverse complement strand
ACAGATGATATTTCACATCCATATTTAATTTTTTAGGTCATATGTACAGAAAATACCCATTATTAAGACACAAAAAAAATGGTGTCAATTCTCAATAAGACATTTTGCAACCTTGGTTCAGAAGTCCCCAAACTCTAGCCCACAGATGCTATATTGTGATACTGGAGAGCTGGATTGAATATCTTGGAACCACAGCCTTTACTGTCTTAGTTTTAGCCAGTTGGGACTGCCCTTATTTTCAGGGTTCTTCTTTGCAGGGAAGAAATTGCACAACTGGAAATTTTGTGCAGAGTATCTCATATTAACTTCCAAAAACTGCACATGAGCCAGTTGGCACGTTATTCCTTCCAGAAACTCTCACACAACGAGACACACTGTAATTGAATGAGAACTAACCAAAAATGGAGACTGCAAAAGACCAGTGTCCAGCTTCTACTCAGCCTGTTGCATTCTCCCAATGTTTTCAATTAACTAATGTTTCCATTATGATGTAAAATGCGGATTTGCTCATGTCTACTGACCCTTCACTATCATTGAGTGCATTCTGAATTTCATTGGAAGCTATTGAAATGCCTATCTCCCTTTTTATAAATAATTTTATTAATTTGGATCTTGTCTGTCTTACAGTTAGTTTGGCTAAGGGCATGTTGGTCTCATTAATAATTTGAAAGAATAAACTTTGTTTCATTGTTTCTTTTGTATTATTTGTTCATTAACTGCTTCCCTGATTTACTTGAGTTGTTCTGTCTGTTTGAGTTTGGCCTGTGTTTTCATATTGCTCTCAGAAAAACTGTTATTTATTTGGAATGTCTGCCTTTTAAATATAGGTACTTGTTGCTATCAATTTCCCTCTTAAGATTACTTCATTATATACCATAGGACTGAGTATATTGTATTTTCATTTTCATTTGATTCTAATTATTTGTTTTATTTTCTTTCTGATTTTGTCTATGGCTCTCTTATCATTCAGCAGTGTGTAGCTCAATATCCATGTCATCTCCATTTGACCTATGATGTCATTCACATAGGGATTTCTCTGTTTTTGGAAGGATGACCTTCCTATTGGTGAGAGTTAGGTATGGAAGACACATGATATTATTGTGTTTTGGTTAACCTGTGACTTTATATGTAGTAGTACTTGTTTTATTAAAGTGGATCCACCTGCGCTCAGTGGACATATGTTTAACATTATCCTTTTGATGAATTGTTCTTTAATCAGTATAAAGTTACATTATCTCTTATTAATTTTAGTTTGAAGTCTATTTTGTTAGATATTAGAAATGTGATACTTATTTCTCAATCCATTTGCTTGAGATTCCTTTTCCATTCTTTCTTACTATAGATTCATTTGTCTATGGTGGTAAAGTATGTTTCAGGAGGCAATCTACCCACCCAATTGGCTAGCATGTATTTTGTGTCTTTCAATTACACAACTGTGCTGTGGGATGTACATCATCTGTACATCAAATGCTCTGATTGGTCAATAAATAAAGCACTGATTAGCCAGTGGCCAGGCAGGAAGTATAGGTGGGACTAACAGAGAGTAGAATTGAGAGAACAGGAAGGTGGGAGGAGACACTGCCAGCCGCTGCCATGACAAGCAGCATGTGAAGACGCTGGTAAGCCACCAGCCACGTGGCAAGGTATAGATTTATAGAAATGGATTAATTTAAGCTATAAGAACAGTTAGCAAGAAGCCTGCCACGGCCATACAGTTTGTAAGCAATAAAGTCTCTGTGTTTACTTGGTTGGGTCTGAGCGGCTGTGGGACTGGCAGGTGACAGAGATTTGTCCTGATTGTGGGCAAGGCAGGAAAACTCTAGCTACAGAACTGAGATAATTAATATTCATGGTTATTATTGACAGGTGTGTATTAATGCCTGACATTTTTATTTTGTAGTTTTTCTTCATTTGCTTATCTACTGCTATAGTGTGGTTACCACCTATATCCTTATGCACCCATAAGGACATGCTTATCTTTTTCTTCATTCTAACTTGTTTAACAGTCAGGAGCTTCTTTTCCCTGTTTTTAATCACAGAAAAAATGTTTTCTCTCCTTCTATTATGACAGATGGTTTTACTGGGTTTGGTAGCCTGAGTTGGCAGTTCTTTATATTGACTGCTTTGACAATGCTAGGATGTGGAGAGGTTCTCCTCTGATCTGTCTGGATGCTGTTCTAAATACCCCCTGTACCAGCACAGGCATCTCTTTCTCTGGGTTTAGAAATGTTTTTGTTGTTATTTTATTGAACATATTACACATGTCTTCAGCCTGAATTACTTCTCCTTTGTCTATAGTCATTACCAGAGAGATTTGGGGGTTCTTTTCCTGTCCAAAAGCTATTGAATGTTCTGTTGATAACTTTTTATCTCTGTCCTGTGAATGTACATTTCCTCTACTTTGTCTTCAAGCCCTAACATTCTATCTTCCCTGTGATCTATTCCATTAATAATGCTTTCCCTGGGACTTCTTTAACTTACCAAAATTTTCATTTCCACTATTCTAGGTTTGCTTGAGTATTACTCTGTAGCCAGACTTTTTTGTCCCACCTGTCTGCTCCCAAATAACCACATGAAGACTATTTGTTGATTGTGAAAGCTCAGCTGATAGGTTAGGCTTATTCCCTACTAGTTCTTATAATTTACCCATATCTTCTAATCTACATTCTTTTAAGTGATTTGGTTACCTTTATTCTGTAAAGCCCATGCTGCATTCTCTCCATCTGGCTGTTGACTCTTTGCATCTCTACCCTTTTTTTCCCAGAATCCTCTCTGCACCAAAAATGCTGCCTAGCTTTTGGCCATTCAGCTTTTTATTAAACCAATCTGAAAGGACAAATCTTCATAATGTACTAAAACATTATTTTACATTTCTCTCCATTGGGTTCTATTTTCTTACTCGTGTTTTGATCTCATTTCATTCAACTGTTTGTGTTCTTTGGAAATTCTTTCAGGCATTTGTGTCCTTTTGGATACCTTGGATGCCTTTATAATTATTATTTTGAATTCCTCGTATAGAATTTCATCTATTTTACTCTCTTTTAAGGCCTTACTTTGAGATTTGCAATATTAGAAGGAGTATATTGCCTTGGAATTTTGTTTCTTGTGTTTTTTGTCACAAATTCTGCATCTGGGGTTAGATTATTGGACTTTTTAAATCACTCTTATTTTTTTTTCAGTTGACATGTTTGAAATTTTCTAGAAAGACTATGCTATAGAAGGCTTAAGTTATTGTTTTTCTCTGCTATATTTGAAGTCTAGCTCAGTCATTAGACACTCAGACCACTATGAAAAATTCAGTAACAGTCAAGTAAAAACCATTACCTATCAAATCCCAATGGTTTTATGAAGTAAAGGAATATTGACAGTACTGTGTATACTGAGATACTAGTTATTGTAGATATACGTTTAAAGGGACAGAATGAAAATGAAATCAGTACTAGGTTGACAGAGGAAATGTAAAAGCAGGAAAAATAAATAGAATGGGGAAACAGTAAAGGCAGGTAGGGGAAATGAAACAGTTCTGACTAAAAGTAAAATGAAAAGAAATGCAATCAAGTAACCTAAAACAGTCTAAGCTCTCAGAAGGATTAGACCCAAAGACCTTGCAAACCAGGTCAGCCTATGTTCTTTGGGAAATTCTATCAAGATGAAAATGAAGAAGTGTTGAGGGAGAGAGAAAGGATGAGAACAGAGCACATCAGACTTCCAACAGACTTATTGGAAGAAGTGTGAAGTCAGAGAACAGAATGACATAAAGAGTCAGATTCAGTGCTACCTCCTTGCTGGTTCCAGCTTCAACTCTCAATATTCCTTTCTGAGCTCCCAGATGCCATGTACATTCTGGCATAGTCCTTCATAAAGTCACATCTCAGATTCTGGTTCCATCAATGTGTGGTCCTTCAAGAACAGGATCATAGCCACTGATTACATCTCTGGAAACTTCTTTAGCAGTTGGCCAATTGACCAATGCCCGTCCTTGGGCAATCCTTCTTGATATCTGACTTGATGCTAGGAATTTGTCTGTATTCCCCTGGAGATAATTACTCCAACTAGGATTCAACCTTGCTGAACATATAAAGTTCTGAATCAAAGTTAATTTTCTACAGTTTAGAGACAATTCTCCCGCCAGATTTCAGATATAGTCCTTGCTCTTGGTTCCTACAGTATGATTCACAGGTGTTACAGGCCACAAAGATGCTACCAACTCAGCAGGGAGCTTCTTACATGGTGTACTCAGAAGAGGGCTCACAAACTGCTCTCCTGCTGCTATTTCCATGCTTAGCTTTTCTCTCCACCCTGACTCTTTAAAGCATCTTTTCCTGAGGGCACAGTGCTGATTTTCTAAGGCTCACTGTTTTTCTCTATGCCTCCTGCCATTACCTCTCATTGAAAAAAGAGTGCTTCACCTACCTCTTCAGAACAGACTGGACATCTTCTAGTTATGTTTTGCATTTCTACTGACCTAAAAGATTTTTGACAATCATCCACCTCTTTCAAAAGCTGTTAGTCAACTTTCCCCTGTTTAATTCTCTGGAGACCGGAGCCGAGAACACGTTTGTGTTGTCCACCATGTTCTTCCTTTGCTGAAATCTGCTTCCACTTTTAATTAAGGCATGCCGGAAAGATGGTATTTGTACAAACGTTTATAAAAATCTATTTGTGCACAGTGTCATCTATCCAGGTGGAAGCACAAGCAGGAAAATAGCATCTTCGTGAATGTCAACAGCCCTGAGCCTCTGAGTGGCAAAAGCATATGAGTTGGGCTGGAAAAGCCAGACATTTACAGCTTTAAAGCTTGAGAATTATGGGCTCATGGCTCTAGTCTTATGATTGTAGGCTCTCAGAGTTTATTGGTCTGATCCTGGGGTACCAGCAATTTTCAAGCTAGGCTTTCAAAGCAGGGACTTAGAGCTCTAAGTCTGGAGAGCCAGAGATTTCTGGCTCTAGTACTGCAAAACCAGAGACTTAGGGGTATAAGTTTCCATTTCCAGAGACTTACTGTGGTCTTGTCAAAATTGGTTTCCAAGCACCATTCAGCTGCTGTTACAGTTCCTGAGATTCAGGGGTTGGTGTCTTAGGTGCTTAGTCACTCTGAATGGCTTCTTTTAGTCTCTTGAGCAGTCTTCCTGCACCACGGTCTATAGTTCTTCTGCTTGGTTCTTTTGTAGCCTCTTGATTTTTGTAGTTTCACAATTTGCTGAGTCTTGCCTTCTCAGCACTTCCATAGTCATTTAGAGACCATAGTCTCCCCTCCCAGCTCTGCTCTGAAACTATTCAACCTCCTTTATTTCCTGGCACTGGATTGTGCCTGAAGCTAACAGCCCCAGGTGTTGTCTGTTCAATGCAGCCAGCTCAGCCTGTTCTCTTTATAACAAAGGCCACAGGTGGGCAGTAAGAGATTGTCCAGAAGAATCTGTTCATTTCTGCCGCATCTTCAACACAGGGAGGCAGTATACATGAGAGGAGTCTCTCAGATTGCCAGGAGAAGATTGAGAGGAGCTGTGCTGATACAGCTAGTCTCTGCTGTACACCAATGGTCATTTGCAGAGCAGCAGGGCCTCACCTCTGACAGGAAGGAGGCCCGCTGTGGTGAGGTCCCCAGGAGTAGTAGGTAAGACCCTCTGCAGCAGTGTCAGACTAGAAGTACACTGTCAGCTGGAACTGTTTCACCCAGTGGAACATCACTGAAGCTCCATGGTGGTTGAAGTCACTAAAACTGCAGCAGATTCATACTAAGGGAAAGTGAGATTAAAAGAGCAGCCTTGGCTCTATCCATTCCCATAGCTGGATCAGAGTTGTCTTTGGGCATCTTTATCTATATCAGAGCTCATGTAGGTATCTGCACCTGTGGTGAGGTTTCTTGAAAAATTAATGGTTATCACTGATGAAGAAGTGGCTCTCTGATGGACAGCTACCATGCTACCAGTAAAATGAGGATGCTGGAGTTGTGACAGTGGCTGGAATTTCAGAAACAGAAGCAATGCTGTTCACAGTCCCACTGGACTTGAAAACCCTAACAGGGAGCAATGGTTGAGTAGGACCTGTTGTGGCCTAGTCCTGGTAGTCAGCAGGAGCTGTAGCAAGCATTTGCTACTGCAGCATATTGTGGTAGATGGGGAGCATCTGACAGCTATTAATCAACAGAGTACTGATTTGCTTCTCACAAAAAATAATAGAGACCACTTACAACCAAGACCCCTGCCACATGCCAGCGGTTGGGTCCTCCAATCTGTTGCAAATGCAGAAAAAGTTTTAGCAAAGTAAACAGCTCTAAGTGTTCTGGTTAGGCACATGCCTGCTGCATGCAAAGAACAATGAAAAGAAGACCAGACTGTCTTGAATAATCATCAAAGGATATCAGTAACTGGAGGTGAATTCAGAGCAGGGAGAAGGTCATGTAGATAAGACATGGTTGCAAGCGAACTATACGGACTTTTGTGTGGGCTCTGAACAGCACAGAGAACAGCTGGAGGGAACTGAGCAGAGAAGTGGCACTATCTGGCTTGTTTTGATTGTTGCTTGTTTGTTTTTTGTTTTTGTTTTTGCCAATATCATTTTGTTTCTATGTTGTACCAAATGCTCCAGAAGATTGAGGTAGAAGGAAGACTAAGAAAATGAAGCTAGTCAGTAAGAGTGGTGATGGTGAGATTGATAACAAGCTACTTTTACAAGGAGGTGATAATTTGTTAAGTTATATATTTATATTTAAACATTGTTTTATTCCTTGAAAACTCTCAACTCTTCCCAGATTCTCCTCTACCTTCCTACTTACTCAGCTTCATTATCACCCTCTCCACTCTTAAATTTAAAACAAACATACAAAAAAAAAAAAGAACCCTCAAGTCTAGTTGGGATTTTGTCTGCCTGGAGCTTTTGTAGGTCTCATGTATGCTATCACAAACAATGTGTAACCCTCTATTTATCTGCTGTTACATGCCTGGAAAATATTGTTTCCTTAAAATCAGCCACTACCTCTAGCTCTTACAATCTCTATATCCCTTCTTCCTTTTAGATCCCCAAGATTTAGATGGGAGGGCTGTGTTTCAGATGTAGCATTTAGGGATAAGTACTGTAATGTCTCTTATTTTCTACACATTAACCAGTTATGAGTCTTTGTGTTAGTTGTCATCTACTTAAAGAAGCATCTTCTCTAGTGAGAGTTGAGTGACACACTGATGTGTGGGTATGGCAATATGTCATTACAAATTGTTTTATTGCTATGTACTTTAGCCAGAATAGTAACCCCTTCCCCCAGGGTCCATGATTATCTAAGCACAGGATCGTGTCTACTTGACTGGCTGGTGGGGGTTCTATCCCATGAAGCAAATCTTAAATCCAACCAAAAAGTTATTGGTTGCTCCCACAACATTAATGCTACTGTTTCACTACTAGATAGATCTTTATTATAGTTTACAGGGTACATAGCTGATTGAGATTCATGATTACTTATCTCCTCCTATGGTGTGCATAGCACCTTCCAGCACTACAAATGGTGCTGAGAACCAGATAGATTTCTCTATCTTCTGCATGTTTATTCATACTGAGAAGCAGTATGACTACACACTTACATACAAAACTGTGTATGTGGATCCTGCCCCAAACCCCCCATCTGTACAAGAGGTGAGTGCCTGGGCTCATACCCAGAGAGGCCTACCCCTAGGTCCCATTCCTGAGCACCAGCTATTCCAGGGAAGACCTGCCCAACTTGGCCCCAGATTCTGGCCATAAGACGGGATCCCCTCCCCCCCACACACACACACACACCAGGAAGGTTCCCCTTCTCCAACACCAACAGCAGACCCTGCAATCTCCACGTCCTTCCCCCATCTGCCCAAGACTCCAGCCACTTCCTGAGACTTAGAGAGCAGCCCCCAGCTCCCATCCCACCCCAGAGCTCCCATCTGGACAAGAGAGCTTCCATTTGGACCAGAGAGAGGCTTCCTGAATCTGTCAGCTCTGTCTGGACCAAGAGCGCTGATAAGACCAAGAATGAATCCACAAGGAAATGGGTAGATGTCAAGGCAGAAGTACATACAACAAAATGAAGAATAATACGGTATCACCAGAATCTAGGCCTCCTCCAACAGCTAGACCTGAACATCACAACGTGGAAGAAGCAGAAGAAAGCAACCTTATGAATAACATCATGAGGAGGCTAGAGCCTTATATAGAAGAAATAAAAAATGAAATTGAGGAAAAGACAAACAAAAAATGGGAAAAACACTATAAAAAAAACTAGAGGAAAGGACAAATAAACCAGAAGAAAACAATCAATCCCTGAAAGAAAATCATGAAAAAGCAATGAAACAGATGAAGGAAACAGTCCAAGACCTGAAAATGAAAACAGAAAAAAATGAAGACGACACAAACAGAGGGAATGCTGTAAATAGAAAATCTGAGGAAACAAATGGGAACTTCAGATGCAAGTATAACCAACAGAATGCAAGAGATGGAAGAGAGGATCTCTGGCATTAAAGATACGATAGAAGAAATAGATTCATCAGTCAAAGAAAACACTAAAGCCAACAAAGTCATGACCAAAAATGTCCAAGAAATTTGGGACACCATGAAAAGACCAAACCTATGAATAATAGGGATAGAGGAAGGAGAAGAATACCAATTCAAAGGCACAGAAAATATATTCAACAAGATCATAGAAGAAAACTTTCCCAACTTAAAGAAGGAAATGCCTATGAAGATACAAGAAGCCTATAGAACACCAAACAGACTAGACCCCCAAAAAAGTCCCCTTGCCACATAATAATTAAACAACTAAATGTACAGAATAAAGAAAGAATATTAAGAGCAGCAAAGGAAAAAGGCCAAGTGACCTATAAAGGTAAACCCATCAGAATAACACCTGATTTCTCAATGGAGACTTTGAAAGCCAGAAGGACCTGGACAGATGTAATGCAGACACTAAGAGACCATGGATGACAGCCTAGACTAATATACCCAACAAAACTTTCAATCATCATAGGCAGAGTGAACAAGACATTCCAATACAAAGCCAGATTTAAACAAAACTTATCCACAAACCCAGCCCTACAGAAAGCACTAGAAGGAAAATTCCAACCTAAGGAAGTCAGATACACCCTCAAAAACACAAGCAATAGATAATGCCACAGCAGTAAACCCCAAACAAGTACACACACACACACACACACACACACACACACACACACTATCACCAAAAAATAACAAGGATGAACAATCACTGGTCATTAATATCCCTCAATATCAATGGAATTAATTCACCTATAAAAAGACACAGGCTTACAGAATGAATATGAAAGCAGGACCCATCTTTCTGCTGCATACAAGAAACACACCTCAAATTCAAAGATAGACACTACCTAAGAATAAAAGGCTGGGGAAAGTCTTTCCAATCAAATGGTCGTAAGCTAGTGTAGCCATACTAATATCCAGCAAAATAGACTTCAAACTAAAATCAGTCAAAAAGAGATCAAGAAGGGCATTACATACTCATCACAGGAAAGATCCACCAAGATGGAGTTTCAATTCTGAATATTTATGCCCCAAACACAAGGGCACCCACTAACGCTTAAATCACATATAAAACTCCACACATTAATAGGGGGAGACTTCAACACCCCACTTTCACCACTGGACAGATCTGCCAAATCGAAACTTAACAGAGAAATAAAGGACTTAACTGATGTTATGACTCAAATGGACTTAATCGATATCTACAGAACATTCCATCCTACAAAAAAGAATATACCTTCTTCTCAGCACCCCATGGAACCTTCTCTAAAATTGACCACATACATGGCCACAAAGCAAATCTCAACAGATACAAAACAATTGGAATAACCTCCTGCATTCTATCAAACCACCACGGTTTAAAGTTAGATTTCAACAACAACAAAAACTACAGAAAACCTACAATCTCATGGAAACTGAATAATGCTCAACTGAATCACCAATGGGTTAAGGAAGAAATAAAGAAAGAAATTAAAGACTTCCTAGAAATCAATGAAAATGAAGACACCACATACCCAAACTTATGGAACACTATGAAAGCAGTGCTAAGAGGGAAATTCATAGCACTAAATGCCTACATAAAGAAGTTAGAGAAATCTCAAACTAGTGACTTAACAGCACACCTGAAAGCTCTAGAACAAGAAAAAGCAAAGTCTCCCAGGAAGAATAAAAGCCAGGATATTATCAAATTGAGAGCTGAAACCAATAAAATAGAAACAAACAGAACAATACAAAAAATTAATGAAACAGAGAGTTAGTTCTTTGAGAAAATCAATAAGACAGACAAGCCCTTATCCAAACTAACCAAAAGACAGAGAGAGAGCATCCAAATTAACAAAATCAGAAATGAAAAGAGGACATAACAACAATGAGGAAATCCAAAGAATCATCAGGTCGTATTTCAAAAACCTCTACTCCACAAAACTGGAAAATCTAAAAGAAATGGATAATTTTCTGGATAGGTACCATATACCTAAGTTAAATCAAGACCAGATAAACTATTTAAATAGTCCAATAACCCCTAAGGAAATAGAATCCGTCGTTAAAAGTCTCCCAAACAAGAAAAGCCCAGGACCAGATGGTTTCAGCACAGAATTCTACCAGATCTTCAAAGAAGAGTTAATACCAATACTCTCTAAATTGTTCTACACAATAGAAACAGAAGGAACATTACCAAACTCCTTCTATGAGGCTACAATTACCCTGATTCCTAAACCAAACAAGGATGCAACAAAGAAAGAGAACTACAGACCGATCTCCTCATGAACATTAATGCAAAAATACTCAATAAAATACTGGCAAACAGACTCCAAGAACACATCAAAACAGTTATCCACCATGATCAAATAGGCTTCATCCCAGGAATGCAAGGGTGGTTCAACATACGAAAGTCTGTCAATGTAATACACCACATAAACAAACTCAAAGAAAAAAAAAAACACATGATCATCTCACTAGATGCAGAAAAGGCATTTGACAAAATCCAACACCCCTTCATAATAAAGGTCTTGGAGCGATCAGGAATACAGGAAACATACCTAAACATAATAAAGGCAATTACAGCAAGCCAACAACCAACATCAAATTAAATGGAGAGAAACTCAAAGTGATTCCACTAAAATCAGGAACGAGGCAAGGCTGTCCACTCTCCCCATACTTATTCAATATAGTACTTGAAGTTCTAGCCAGAGCAATAAGACAACATAAGGAGATTAAGGGAATACAAATCGGAAAGGAAGAAGTCAAGCTTCCCCTAATTGCAGATGACATGATAACATTGACCCCAAAGATTCAACCAAGAAACTGATACAGCTTATAAACACCTTCAGCAACATAGCAGGATACAAGATCAACTCAAAAAAAATCAGTACCCCTCCTATATACAATTGACAAACAGGCTGAGAAAGAAATCAGAGATACATCACCCTTTACAATAGCCACAAATGATATAAAATACCTTGGGGTAACACTAACCAAGCAAGTGAAGGACCTATATGACAAGAACTTTAAGTGCCTGAAAAAAAGAAATTGAAGAAGATGTCAGAAAATGAAAAGATCTCTCATGCTCATGGATAGGCAGGATTAACATAGTAAAAATGGCAATTTTACCAAAAGCAATCTACATATTCAATGCAATCCCCATCAAAATACCAACACAATTCTTCACAGACCTGGAAAGAATAATACTTAACTTCATGTGGAAAAACAATAAACTCAGGGTAGCCAAAAGAATCCTGTACAATAAAACAACCTCTGGAGGCACCACAATCCCTGACCTCAAGCTCTACTATAGAGGTACAGTAATAAAAACAGATAATAAAAACAGCTTGGTATTGCCATAAAAACCGACATGTGGACCAATGGAATCAAATTGAAGACCCTGACATTAATCCTCTCACCTATGAACATATAATTTTTGACAAAGAAGCCAAAAGTGTACAATGGAAAAAAAGAAAGCATCTTCAACAAATGGTGCTGGCATAACTGGATATCAACGTGTAGAAGGCTGCAATAGATCCTTATCTGTCACCATGCACAAAACTTAAGTCCAAGTGGATCAAAGACCTCACCATAAATCCAATTACTCTGAACCTGATAGAAGAGAAAGTAGGAAGTAGTCTTGAACACATTGGCATAGGAGATCACTTCCTAAATATAACACAAGTAGCACAGACACTGAGAGAAACAATCAATCAATGGGACCTCTTGAAACTGAGAAGCTTTTGTAGAGCAAAGGATATGTACAAAAAGGCAAAGCGACAGCCTACAGAATGGGAAAAGGTCTTCATCAAACCCACATCTGACAGAGGACTGATATCCAGAATATATAAGGAACTCAAGAAATTAGACATCAAAATGCCCAACAGTCCAATTAAGAAATGGGCTTTAGAACTAAACAGAGAATTCTCAACAGAGGAAGCTCAAATGGCTGAAAGACATTTAAGGAATTACTCAACATCCCTAATCATCAGGGAAATGCAAATCAAAATGACTCTGAGATACCACCTTATGCCTATCAGAATGGTAAGATCAAAAACACTGAAGACAGCTTATGCTGGAGAGGATGTGGATCTAGGGGAACTCTCCTCCACTACTGGTGGGAATGCAAGCTTGTACAACCATTTTGAAAATCAATATGGCACTTTCTTAGAAAATTGAGAATCAATCTCCCCCAAGTCCCAGCTATACCACTCTTGGGCATATACCCAAGGAATGCTCAATCATACCACAAGGGCACTTGCTCAGCTATGTTCATATCAGCATTGTTTGTAATAGCCAGAACCTGGAAACAACAACATATACACAATGGAATACTACTCAGCAGAGAAAAACAATGACATCATGAGGTTTGCAGGCAAATGGATGGATCTAGAAAAAATCATCCTGAGTGAGGTAACCCAGACTCAGAAAGACAAACATGGTATGTACTCACTCATAGGAGGATGCTAGAAGCAAAACAAAGATGACTAGACTGCTACTCCCAACTCCAGGGAGGTTACCTAGAAAACAGGACCCCAAGAAAGACACAAGGATCACCCAATGACAGAGAAATGGATGAGATCTACATGAACAACCTGGACATGAGTGGGGGTAATGAAGGACAAGGCTCGAAGGAAAGAGAGCTTAGGGGAGTAGGAGATCCTAGCTGGATCAAGAACAGAGAGGGAGAACAAGAAATAAGAGACCATGATAAATGAAGACCACATGAGAAGAGGAAGAAGTAAAGTGCCAGAGAGGTCCACAGAAATCCACAAAGATACCTCTACAATAGACTGCTGGCAATGGTCAAGACAGCCCAAACTGATCTACTCTGGTGGTAGGATGACCAAACACCCTAGTTGTCATGCTAGAAACCTCATCCAATGACTAAGGGAACTGGATGCAAAGATCCATGGCCAGGCCCCAAGTGGAGCTCCAAGGGTCTGATTGGCAAGAAAGAAGAAGGTTTGTATGAGTGAGAATTGTTGAGACCAAGATTCGAAAAAGCACAGGGAAAAAAAGCCAAACGAATGGAAACACATGAACTATGAACCAATGGCTGAGGAGCCCCCAACTGGATCAGGCCCTCTGGATAAGTGAGACAGTTGATTGGCTTGATCTGTTTGGGAGGCATCCAAGCAGTGGGACTGGGTCCTGTCCTCAGTGCATGAGTTGGCTGTTTGAAACCTGGAGCTTATACAGGGACACTTGGCTCAGCCTGGGAGGAGGGGACTGGACCTGCCTGGACTGAAACTACCAGGTTGAACTCAATCCCCAGGGGAGTCTTTGCCCTGAAGGAGATGGGAATGGGGGGTGGGCTGGGGAAGGCGGGTGGGGGTTGGGAGAATAAGGGGATCCATGGCTGATATGTAAAATTAAATTAAATTATAACATAAAATTTTTTAAAAAAAGTGTATGTGTTCCCCTGTGTCAACCCATGTTTCCCTGGTACTACAAATAACTTTGACCATTTTCTAACTTCAACATAATGCCCACTCTAGGCCACACATTTCAAGGGTGTTCTGTGCATTGCAGGAAGTTTTGTTTTATATCTGGTTTTACTCTCATATTATAGTAATTTCCCCCAAAGCTGTGGTGACCAGATAATCTCCAGCCTTTGCATATGTGCACTATAGAGGGGTGTCATTCCCAGCTAAGATTCAGCACTTTGCATGACATGGCTCTCCTGGCCCAGACTGTTAAGGAAATTTGCCTGTTGTGCATTGTTCCTGTTAATCATCCCAGTAAGAGTCCACATCCACCCAGTGTCGGGTCATAAGAGAGAGAACGGGTCAAATTTTTCTAAAACCTATTTTCAGTATTCTTCAAAAGCACCCACTTTGTAGGGAAAAGGGGCTGATTAAAGAAAACCACCCTGACCCTGGAGCTCAGAACTAGGGAAAGATGGCTCAGATCAGGGCAGAAGGACACACAGTTTGGCTCAATCAGATCAGTGACTTGTGAAACCAACCAATCACAGAGCAGGACAATAGAACCCTGGGCCCAGGGTTGACTCCACCCCAAGACTTCCTATGTAAATCACCCTGCCTAGTCAGTTAGAAAAAAAGGCTCTTTTCTCCACCCTGGTAGAGGCAGCTTTCTCATAAGAGCTTTGGGTGTGAAGATCTTCAGTCACTGGTGTGGAGAAGACCCTTGCTGAGACGTCCCCAATGGACAAAACAAGGGAGAGCTGAAAGAGCATAGCCAGGAGGAGCTGAATAGAAGATCCTTGCTGAAACGTCCCTCAGTGGACAAAGCAAGAGAGAGATGAAAAGCAACACTTTTCTCAGAGCCGGAGCTTGCTACACTTCTGCAGGGGTTTCCCCTTTTGCAGAGTGAAGCAAAAGAAGCAACATAGTAGGCGGGAGAAGCAGAGCTCTGCTAGGAAGCCCCCTTAAGTGTGGGCTGAGCAAAGCTCAGCTGTAGCTGCTCTCTAGGAGAGGAGCAAGATTGCTATATCCTGAGGGGAGACCATCCCCCATCATACTAGGTATATCTTGTCTTTCCTGAACAGTCAGAATACTCTTCTCTACTGAAGCAGTTCCAGGCCTGACTTTCCCTAAAAGTCAGAAATTTTTCCCTTCCAGGTTTGGGCTGCTTCTTTGCAGTTCCAGAAGTCAGAGCTGTGCTAAACAGCTCCAGATATCGGGGGACACCTTCAGGGCAGAGCAGCTTGAGGTGCCTGGGATACCTCGCCCTCAAGGGCTGAACTGTCTCCTTGCAGTTCCAAATGTCAGAGCTGTCCTAAGCAGCTCAAGGTGTTGCCTGACTCCAGAGTTGCTGCAACCAACTTACATTGTTGGTGCTGAAACACAGGACCAAACCCAGAGTTGTTTCAACTAATTTATTTACACACTTAGCACTACCAACCCACAATAATCTATAACATGCCTCATTCCAAAGAACCATCTCTGCCTCCTGTGGATATGTCTAATGCATTATTTCAGTTCTTGGATATAAAGTGGTCTTGCCAGGGAGAGGAAATAGGATGGGTCAAGGAGGACTTCTGGTCATTATGTGCAGTTATTTCTTCAGTGATGACTCCTGTCTCCTTCAGCTTTTACACATACTCCATTCCCCAGGCAGGTTTTAACAGGGTGGCCTCAACTGAAAAGAATGAAATTGGGTAGAAAAAAATCCTGTATCCGACCTGTGCTTAGGTGTTCTGGGTCAAGATCTGGAATGCACCTGAGGAAGTTATTCTGACAGGGGCAGGATAAATTTGAGGAATGGCTATAGAAAAATGTCTACAAAGGGAATTGTTCAAGATGACCCATTCCTATTAGGAGAGGCAACCTATTTAAGTCTAGGGAAAAATTGTTCTATTGCTGGTGTCTGTAGAGGAATAATTCTTGCCAGAACTGTGAAATAGATCATAATTTTTATGACAGCGACTCTGCCTACCTGCCTTGGTAATAGAAGAAACTGGTCTAATATTTTTGGGAAGAGAGGTGAGATGGTTCCAAACTCAACAGAATGACAAGCTTTCTTTCTTCCTCTGTTTTCCTGGCCCTGTGTGTTTTCACCCTAGTACATACATTCTCCTGGTGGTGAGAATCTGCTATCATTCACATAAGATTTCATTGTCAACATCAACCTCCAAGAAGAGCCCTGATAAACTTTTTTAGTTGTGTCTGTACATATGGATCCATCATGGTGCCACAAATCTTGACTAGTGAAAGTTCCACACAAGAACTCTTCTTTCAGATGGTAAAAAGGATAGGACTTCCAGGAAGACAAATACAAGTGGTTCACTAGACACAGTTACAGTCTTGTGCTTTCTCTTTATTATAACACAAATCTTTAATGGTCTTATTAATAAAAAAAAAAAAAAACTCAGTGCCAGCTAGTGGGTTACACTCTATGGTCATTCTCTACTTATTTCCTATAGTCATTTATTATCCTCTCACCACTATACAAAACTCACTTTCACTCTCCTCATGGGCATAACTATCCTATTTCCTTCTTTCTCCATCTTTATCTATTGCTTGAAACTCTGGCCATCATTAAAGATGGAATGCAAAAGATTGGAGACCATGCTAGAAATATTGGGATTTTCCTTTGTTGATGGAAGTAGAAAAATCTTCAGAATCCAGTGTGCAAAACAGAGTGTGGTGGAGCACACTATCCTACCAGCACTTGTGAGGCTGAGGGAGGGGTTCCTGGGCTGCATAGTAATATCCTGTCTCAGAAAAGAAAGTCAACCTAGCACACTCAGGAAATGTCTGACTTTACTTACCCCAATCAGTCAGTGTCACGTGCCGAGCCTCTCTGCAGCGAGTGCTAGTGAAACACAATGACAAGATGTGGGAAGCTCCTGAGGAAGTCTAGCCTTTCTCTAGCTATCCAGACAACACTGGATCCCTCAAGTCTAGGGCTGTCACAGCAGGTCCTTAGGCCTTCATTTAGGGCAAAGCCTCTCATAATCTAATCAACATTACTGAGTCTCTTCTGTACTCAGAAAAGTAATCAATGGACAAGCAACCAAGTACAAACTTATAATGAAGTCTCAAGAGACTCAAATCCATGTTAGCTTACTCTCCAGAAGAATGCTACCTTGCTTAAATATTGCTCACTGTCCCAATAGGTTACTTCTTACTGTTCTCTGTGTGCTTTTCTAAACCAAAATTGCACCAGAAATATGTAAATCAGAAATCAAAGAATACAATGTGGCATCTTGAACTTACCAGGTTAAAAGTAGATTTTCCAGTATAAGTTTTGGGTGACCTAAGCTAGTGAAAAATGGCTACCACAGTAGTGATCAATAAAGGCCTATGTCTCCATTGTCTTGGGGAAGTCTACATTAGCTACATTAACAGTATCTATGGAATGCAAGTCTGCATGATTCAGCTCACCTTTTCTTTACATATTTCACACAAATATTAGCCAATGTTAAACATCAATACACCAAAACCACCTGATGAATTTCAAAATATACCCATGTCACATACCATCCTCATAAATGCAGCTATAATTTTTTGACAGAAAGAAAGAATTTAATTGACTGAAAATATCCCCAGTAATTTTATACCATCCAAGCTGAGGATACCAGGCATATATTAAAACTTGTATTTAATCTTAGTAAGATATTGTTATGTGTCAAGTAGTGCATTTACAAGTGCCTTATTCACTTTTCATAACTGTATTAGTATTTTAACCCATTTTAGAAGTTAATTGAACTTAGATGAGTTAAACTTCCTTGAATAAAATATGTTTGTTTTAGAAGTAGAAATTTGTATCTGATCTGTGTACTAAAAATTCTACATGCTTAATAGCCATTATATTCTATTTTCCACCATATTATGCTAGTTCTAAAAAAATAGGATTATGAGGACCAATTCTAAAATAGCAGCTATCAACTGTCAATAGTTTTTCAACTAGGGATAGGTCCCCTTGAGCCTCTTCCTCCTCCATGCAGGAATGGTGACCATCTTGGCCTTGGTCAAGTCCTGTATAGGCAATGACAGCTGCTATGAGCCCATGAATTCATGGAGAACATGAATTCACGGAAAACACTGTCCTGTTCAGAGACATTCCTGCAGTAGTCCCCCCTAACCTCTGGCTCTTACAATCTTCTGTGTCCCTCTTCTGTGATGTTTCCTAGTTCTTGATACTGGGTGTGATTTTAATTTTCATTTCTCTGATTATTAGTAGCACTGAGAATTTTTCATATGTCAATTGACTCTCATATCATATTTTGTTAAAAAGAATGTTTATTTAGGTTTTTTCTTCTCTTTCCTTCATTCCTGGGGATGAAAACCAAATCCTCTTGTTTGAGGACATATGTTCTACCACAGAGTTCATCTCCAGCCTGTGCCTGCTTTTTAAACTGAATTGTCCTAAGTTATTGTTCTTTTCTGCTGCTATTTGATTCTATATGCAAATTAGATATAAACATCACTTTAAATCTATACTTTATTTTCTCCCATACTAGCTGTTGTCTCTATACTGGGTTTTTTGAGATTATACTTGCATCATCTCCCCTTTCCTTCTGCCCCTCCTGTTTTATTTCCTTTGCTGTGCAGAAGCTTTACAGTTTGATAGCATTCCATTTCTCTATGTTTTATTCCCTGTATTTTCTTGAAGTACTTTCACAGTTTTAAGTCTTAAATTTAAGCCCTTAATCTATTTTGAGTTGATTGTTGGACTCAGTGTGAGGTAAGTGTCTAACTCCAGCATATGGATACCCCTTTTTCTGAAAGCCATTGATCTCTAATACCATTCTTCCCCAATGTACGTTCTTGGCACCTTTGTCTGGAATCAGCCAATTATATGTGCATGGATTTACTTCTGGTCCATATTTTCTACTGTGCCACTCCGTGAGCCTGCTTTTGTGCCACGTATTTATTTACTGTGGCTTTCTGGTACATTTTGTGGGTCAGCTAGTCTGATGTATTTAATTTTGTTTTGGAATATTTGGGGGATATTTTGGCGTTACTTCCACAAAATTTAGTTGACTTTTCAGATATTTTTGATTTCAAAAATTTCAGAATTTTTCTGTTTCTGTAAACAATACATATCCTGAGGGTTTTGACAAGGATTTCATCTACTCTACGGATAATTTCAGGTAGTGTGGGCACATTAATGGTATAATTTCCCTAAACAATCAGTAAAGAATTCTTTTCATTTGTGTGACCTTCACTTTCTCTTGTCACTGCTTTGCCAGTTTCCCTAAGCTCTTTAACTTCCTCCATAGACATGGTCTTAGTTACTATTACAAATGATATTATTTTCTTATTGTTTTTTCAGAGTTCACTTTTAGCATATAGAAATGCTATTCCTCATAGTAGTTTTGTATTCTGAAACTTCATTGAATTTATTATTTCAGATATCCTTCTCATGAAAAATTAAAAATTTTTATGTAATTATGTAATCTGCAAAAGGAGAAATTTTTACCTCCTCCCTGACACTACATGTCTTTATTTCATTTCTTGCCTAAATACTCTGTTAGGACTTCTGTGTTAAACAGAAGTGGAAATGGATATTTTTAATTAAAAAAATTTATATAATATATTCTGCTCATGTTTTTCTTTCCCACTGTGCCTCCTAGTTCCTCCCCACCTCCCTATCCACTCAACTTAATTCTTGATCTGTCCCAGATCTTAGAGAAAAAGCTTCCAGCTCTTGCTTATGTAGGCAAATTTCTAAGTGGTCTCATTAAATAAAAAACATGGAGCCAAATATAGGGGTGAAAGTCTTAGAGACCAGGGAAATAGGAATAGCCACCAGATAACCTTACCTCACCAGGCTGCAGCTTCCAAAGTGCCATGACTTCCTGTCTACCCAAGCTTTTATTGCCTTGCCGTTCTGCCCTCTCATTGGCTCTTAGCCCAGCTACCTCACTTCCTTGTCACTGCCTGTCTGTACAGACCTCCAGGTCTCTGTGGTTGGTACTGGGATTAAAGATGTGTGTACCATGCTTGCCTATGTTCCCTAGTGTGGCCTTGAACACACAGAGACTCTGCTTGCCAAGTGATTGGATTAAGGGCATGTGCTACCACTGCCTGACTTTCGTGTTTACTTAAAATGACTTGCTATTTCCTCTGATCTCCAGGCAAACTTTATTTATTAACATACAAATAAAATATCACATTTCAGCACAAATAAAGTATCACCACATTTTCCCATTTTTGTCTAATAAAAAAAATAAAAAAGTTATAACTAATATAAGAAAAACTATATACAATAAGTTCAATAACTATATACAATATAAACAAGCAATAAATACATCAACAATGTCTAGTCCATTTGCATTTGACAAACTCAGAGAAAATATTCCATTATCTATCCTTTTTTGGTAAGTACAAAATGTACCTGATTCGCTTTCTATCCTAACATATATTACTAACAGAGAACTATCTTATAATGTCTTTCAAATATATACACTTTACACTTCTTAATGAGTTTCTTTTCTGAATATGTGTTGCTCTGATTTGGTTGATAAATAAAACACTGATTGGCCAGTAGCCAGGCAGAAAGTATAGGTCGGGTAAGCAGACAAGGGGAATTCTGGGAAGAGGAAGGCTGGGGCAGGTGACACCAGCCCACCATCCAGGGAGCAGCGTGTAATGGCACACAGGTAAAGCCACAGAACATGAGGCAACATATAGATTAACAGAAATGGGCTGAGTTTAAATGTAAGAACTAGTCAGTGGTAGGCCTGAGCTAATGGCCGAGCAGTTTTAATTAATACAAGCCTCTGTGTGTTTACTTGGATCTGAGCGGCTGCAGACTGGGCAGGACACAGGAAAACTTTCAACTATATGCTTATTCTGCATGGTTTAGTTGTTTGTGTTTTGTTTTGTTTTGTTTTGTTTTGTTTTGTTTTTCCATGCTAAGGTATATACCCTCTTCTGATCATGAATTCTTCTCTGGATTTCATTTCTGCCTAAAGTTTTCTTTGTATCATTATTTTTAATTCCTTTTGGGTAACTGATGAATTCCCCTCCTTTATGGTCAGTTACTAGGGAGTCTCCACACTAGTAGATGTGCTTCTCTGCATTGTACACTTTGTGTTCTCTCCTTGATTTCTGTGAACCTGAAGGTGACCTTTTCCTAACAGTGACTTTCATAGAGAGACTTTCACCTGAAAATTGGCCTTACAGTACTTCCTAGGAAAGTTGTAATACTTATAATTCCAAATATGCAGAGGAATAGCCTCTGGGCAGCTGTGATCAACACCAACAGTGACTATGGCTTTCTCAGTGACATAGCGGCACAATCAATACCAGTATGATGGCATGATAATGTCCTTGGTGTCAACAGATTTTGGAGGGACATGCTCATTTTCTCAATGGTAAGAAGACTTAAGGAAGGGTCACACCTCTTGGTGTTAGTTTTAATGCAGCCTACAAGCACTTTAGTAGAGCCAGATTCTCAGGTGCAGGTGGTCTGAGTAGCAATAAAACAAGTGTCCTAGGCTAGGTTTCATATGCCTACTATCCGACTCAGTTTTGGTGTGCAGCACCACACTCTGAGACAAGGAGACAAGTTCAAATGCAGATGGTGTACAGAGCTGACATTGGAGACCCTGAAGCACTACACAGCAGCTCAGCACCTCCTCGGCAGATGTATCACAACTCTGATCCTAGGAGGCAGGACACAGTACTGGAGTGACTGTTGAGAAAACTGGAGGTACAGGTCAATAATCAGGTCAGAGCTTCAACTTGGAAGCAAAACCCAACAGGGCACTGTAGGAACTCAGGTCTTGGAGGATGAGGCTCTGGGTAGTGATAATGCTGGACAATGGAATGTTAGTTGAGCCCCAGACTCTGTGAGCTGAGATGCAGCAACATCAAAGACCCCAGAGTGGTGAATTCAGATATTTTATGGGTGCTTATAAACAGAGAACACCAAAGAACTGTCTCCAAATGAAAGGGGTAGAGGATTTGTTCTACCTATGGGAAAAGGTTCTCAGTTTAACCAACACTCAGTTTCCCTAACACATTGGGTACCCTGTAATGTCAGTTTTACAGTATCAAGCTTAGCTCAGCTCAGCTCAGCCAAGGCAATGACTGTCTTAGGCCCAAGGTATATGACTGCTCTGAAATTTACTTTGGAAGCAGGGTGCTGCTGAAACCTATGCCTGGGGAGAAGGCTATCACTACATTGGTCAGCCACACCACTATTTCCTAGATCAGTTCATTCACAGGAATACATGACTGCTTAAGGTAATCAAGTCATTATTATCCCAGATAGTGTATATAGCTTGACCTCAGACCCTAAGACAAGAGGCAGCAGTAGCTGGGAAATGGAGGTAGAGTACCTTGGTTCACAACTGGCTTTGGTAAGACATAGACAGCATCTTGGCTTAGAGATGGCAGCTTACCAAACAGGAATCATTTTCACCAGTGGCTAAGCCTCAGATGGAGAAGGGAACAGTGCCATTGACCCTGAAAGCTGATAAGACCTCAGTAATTCTCCTGATTTCAAGATGGAGAAGTGCAATAGCGTTGCAGGACACCTTACAAGATCATTGTTAGCTCCTGCTCTGAGGAAAACAAATTAGATGGATTTCATGCAACCACCCTGTGGACTTAGTGCCTGTGAATATTCTTCATAAAAGATGATATCATCAGAAAATAGAAAGAAAATTCACTTTTTTTCTTTCTTATTGGCATGCCTGATCTCTGTCTCTCACCTAAAAGCTCTGGCTAGAACATTTTTTTATCATATTTAAGAGAATCATGAAAAATGAACATTCTTGTTCTGTCCCTAATCTTAATGAATGGTCAGGGTTGTTTTTGTTGTTGTTTTTGGGTTTTTTTGTTTGTTTTGTTTTTTTTGCTGTTGGGATATCAGACATAGGCTTATCAAATGTACCTTGCATACAGTCTCTGCTAAAATTTCAATAGGCCATACCCCAAAAGCTCATAAATTAAAGGCATAATGCCAGTTTGTCAAAATTAGTAATTAATAAGACCTTTAAGAGGTAGAGTATAATGACACTTCAAAGATGTTTATAGAACTTCCCTGGAAAGGAATGAATAGAAGATGCCAATTGTTCCCACAACAGGGTTGTTAGAATAAAGCCCAACCTCTGGTCTTCAGTTTCCTGTCTCATGTGTGATCTCCTCACAGGACTTACTGCCTGCAAGATGGCATCTGACATGATGTGACTCCTCCCTGGTAATCAGACCAAGAGCCAACACCATGTACTGTGGATTTGGAGCTTCAAAACTTGAGGTATATTTTTTTCCTTTGTGTAGTACCAAACCTCGAGTATTCCTTTAAAGCAGCACAAAACCACAAGTAATGACTATTATATTAATGAGCACTGCATTTTATGAAACATTCTTTCTGCATCTATTGAAAGGATTCTGTGAGTTTTTTCATCCTTCATCTTATAAATGTGATATATAATATTCTTTGATAGGAATAAGTGGAGCCATCCTCATACCTTGGGATAAACCCCACTTGATTATTATGAGCACTTCCAATGTACTCTTGAAATAAAGTTTTTCATATTCCATTGATGAGAAGAAGAGGTATTGTCCTACTGTTTTTGTATATTGTAGTATCCTTATATAGTTGCAGTGTTGGGTGATGTTAGCCTTGTAGAAAAAAATTTGACAAAAATCATTCTACATTAACTTTCTTTCAAATAGTTTAAGAAGATATATCTAATTATTTATTTGATTTTTTGAGGGAGGTTGCATTATGTAAATAAAGTGAGCTTGAACACATATCCTCCCACTTCAATCCCCCAGTACCTGGGGTTATAAGCATGTGCCACTCTGCCCAGATCTCTATTTTCTAACAGAGAAAGTGTTATTAATTTATTTCATCATCTAAGGAAAAATATTGCTGCCTCAGACAAACCCATTTGCAGGATTTTACAAAGTGTGTCACTGATTGGGTTAATTTACACATACGTTAGGTTCAATGTGTTATTCTGTGCATGTATGTAGCATGCAATGACCAAACCCAGCCTCACTTTTCCTTTTCCTTTTGCACCCTGACCCCCATATCCACTTACCAATCTCTAGTGATGACTGTGATGTTTCCTATCTGATCTTATTTTAGGTTTCCAACTGTGGGAGAACACGTGGTCCTTGCCTTTCTGTGTCTGGCCTAGTTTACTAACATAATTGCCTCCAGTATGATATATTGTCTAAAATGAAATGATTTGATTCTCCTTTTGTATATATACTCTATCTTCTTTGTAATATTCACATATATGCACACACACAAACACACGCACGCACATGCACACGCACACACACACACACACACACACGCATACACACACACACACACACACACACACACACACACATTCTGTGTTGATGACTAACCAGGCTGAATCCATATCTTAGCTTCTGAGAGGAATGCTACAATAAACAAGTGTATGTATGTAACTCTTTGTACACTGATTTTGTTCCCTCTGGGCATTTGTTAGAACTTGGATGGCTAGGCTGTTCTGTTCTTAAGTGTTTGTGGAAGCTCCATACTTTTCTTATAATGATGATACTAATTTCCATTCTCATTCACAATGTGTAATTGTCCATTCTCCATATTCTCATCAACATTCATTATTTGTTTTATAATATCTATTCTAACTGAGGTGACATAGTATTTTGTTGTTTTGAGTTAAGCTTCCCTGATGACCAAGTATATTGAGAAATTTTTCATATATGTTTTGTCATTTGCATTTTTCTTTGAGAAGTACATATTCATAATTTAAAAGATGGTTCATCAGGTAAAGTGCTTCTCACCCAAGAGTGGTGGCTGCATTTCAGATTCCCAGAATCCATACACAAGTTGGGTAGGTGTGGTGGCTGGCCTCTAATTCCTCCATACGGGAGCAAAGGATAGTGAATCCACAGGACAAACTGATTGGCCAGGTTGACTGTAATGGTGACCTTTAGATTCAACATGAAACTATGCATCAAGATATAAGGTGGAGAACAATTGGGGAAGATACATGCATACTCATGCATGTACACATATTCACCTGAATTCACAAAAATGTGTCTTTTCAAACCATCTACCACTTTAACTGGATAATGTTTTACATTTTGGGGTCATTTATATATTCTAGTTATTAACCCACTGTCAAATGAATAGTTGGCAAATACTTCCCCACATTCTGTGGGCTATTTCTTCACTCTGCTGTTTCTTGGCTGTGGAGAAACCTTCTAGAATGCACGCACATTTATAAACGTTTCTGTTCTCTGTGCTTTTGGAGTCCTATCCAGAAAATGATTTTTCTGAATCACGGTCTAGAAGTCCTGCCTATTATTTTTTTGTTTATTTGTTTCTAGTCCCTTTTTGTTCATATCCTATATCCATATCTTTTGGAATTGAATTGTGTATTTGGGAACATATTCAATATTTCCTTAGGTCACCAAACTTGGAGCATTGTGAGAGTAATTTTTTGTGATCCCTTGGATTTTGATGGTATCAGTTGGTATACCTTCACTTTCATTTCTCATTTCAAATAAGCAGTCTCTGATTTTTTTCTTCACTAATCTGACAAAAGGCTTTTCTGCTATGACTTTACCAAATCTCAGTTTTGGTAGTTTTGTTAAAATTTTTATTTATTAATTGGTAATTTTATTTATTAACACAATGTATTTAGAGCATGTCCACCTTCCAATCTCCCATCCAGTTCCTCCCCCACATCCCTCTGCCAGCTTCATTTTCTCCCCCTCTTCTTCATTCTCCTGACTTCTTTTTATAATTCTTCTTCTCCTTCATCTCTTCTCCCTTCTCTCCTCCTTCTCTGCTTTTAACCCACCAAGTCTAATTAGTGCTAACCATATTTGCATGTGTGCAAGGTGCCACCCATGAGCACCCACCATGAGCTGCACTGCTGAAGGAAACTGATTTTTCTGTTTTCCAGCTTCTAGTTTGCTTGATTCTGCTCTGATCCTCACTAATTTCTTCCTTCTGCTAACTTTATGCTTAGTTTGCCCTTCTTTTCTTCTAGTTTAAGGTACAAAGTGAGATTATTTGTGATCTTTGTTCTTTCTGCATATGGTGCTTATCACATTATATCACTGGTTTAGGACCTGCATTCAATAACTTTACAAAGGCTGTGTTTACACTTTTATTTCTCTCAAGTCTGTTTTTATAACTTTTTAAAACTTATCCTATAGCTCATTTGTGATTTTGGAGCATGCTTTACTTTAGAGTATATATATATATATATATATATATATATATATTAATAATGACTAAGGTCATGATAGTACAAATACCCTTTTTTAAATGTATTAAACAACAGTTTGTACAAACTAAAGTTTTCAACAATTCAATTATTATTGCCCATCGAATAACAAAATAAAAGGTGTAAAATTCTTCAAGGCACATGAATATAGAAAAACACATTTCCAATTAGCACATGGGTAAAAGGAAAATTTCTCCAGGAAAACCTGCAATATTTAAAAAATGAATTTTTCAAAATACATATGATATACCCAAAATAGCAACTAGAGAGAATATGTAGCATTACTACATGAGAGCAGAGGAAGCAAAAATCAATCACCTATGTTGTGTAATTAGGAAGCAAAAACAGTAAGAAAAGTGATAGCAAATTAAGTCTATAAAAGCAGAGGCAATGAGTGCATGTGTATGTTTATGTGTGTTATGCATGTTTATATACATGTTTGCCGGTGTTTGTCTGCATGTGGAGGCACAGTGTTAACAATGAGTGTCCTCTTCAATTATTTCCCATTTAATTTTGTTGAGGTAGGGTGATTGAACGAATGCACAGCTTGCTGACTCAGCTAATCTTACCTAGACAGCTTGCTTCAGGGCTGTCCTGCTTCTGCCTCCCCAGTGCCAGGATTACAGATGACCACCATGCCTACCAGGACATTTAGTGGGTTCTGAGGATTCGAGACACTTATGAAACAAGCAATTATCCACTGACCCATGCATCCAGCCTCAATGATGAATCTTGAAAAGATTGATGAAATCAATGTTCCCTGACCAAGTATGTAAGAAAAAAAATAAATAAAAGCAAGAACACACAAATTACTGTTATCAGCAATACAATGGGGGCCCTCACTACTAATCCCATGGATGCTAAATGGTAAATAAGGAAATCTTATTTTACAATTTTTTGCCAATAAATTTGAAAGCCTGAGTGAAATGGATCAACTCATTGAAAGACACAGCCTGACAAACTCATGGCAAAATAAGTAGACACACTGAATTTTCCTGTGTTTATTAAAGAAATTCAGTAAACAATTTAAAATCTCCTAACTCACTAAGCACTAAGTTCAGATTCATTCACTGTTTCATTCTACGAAACATTTAAGGACTAAATTACATTAATTATTCATAATATCTTCCAAAAGGCATAAGCAGAGTGAGAATACTGACTCATTCTATGGAGCAAATATTACTCTCTAATACCAAAATCATACAAAAATATTGCCAGAAGAATAAAGATAAGTGTCTCGTGAATATAAAAGTACAGAGATATCTTTTGAAATAGCAAATCAAAAGTAATCATGCTTTAAAAAATTGTAGAAAATGTCCAAAATGTTTTTATTTATTCATTGTATTTATGTTTAGTTCAACACAAGATTTGGTTAAAGTAATGTATCACATAGAGAGGATAAAGAAAAAAAGTACATGATCATAATAGCAGACACACATTCGACAAAATCTAAAACTCACTCATGATAAAAATTCACAACAAATTCACAAAGCGCTGTAGTCCTTGCCAGAGCAACTTGTCAAGAGATACATCATCTAAATTGGAATCGTGACAAACTGTCACTGTCCCAGATTCCATGATCTTGATAGAGAAAGCCCTGAAAACTTCACCGTAAAGCTGTTGGAACTAATAAATTCAGGCAAGTTTTGAGATGAAAAGTCAGCATACAAAAAGATCCATTTTTTCACATATATGTCACAAAGACATCTGTTCATAAGACAAAAAACCCCTACCTTATATGTGACATAAAAATATAGGGAGCTATCTGAAAAAGACATCAAGAGAACAATTTCATTTATAACAGCGACAAAAAATACTGAGGTATACATTTAATAGTGGATGTGAAAGAGCTCTACAATAAAAATTATAAAATATGGGTAAGAGACATGGAATAGCTTCCATTTCTTTCTGTCTTCTTTAATATCAATAGATTGGAATAATTAATATTGTCAAAATGCCATAGCATACAAGGCAACCTACAAACTTAATACAACTCCTATCAAGATACCAAAGTCATTCTTCATAGAATTATAAAATTGTCATAAATTTAAATGTCTTTAAGCATTAGGGTGATTTATAATTTTCATATTTGGGACTCTTAATGTAGAAAGGGACTCCAGCCATTAGTGAATCATCATCTCAGTGATTTTCTCCAATATTCTGGCTCTACCTTTTTGTGTGTTCATGTTTTCACCTTCCAACAACTTCTTCAATGTATGCTAGTATGAGAGAAAAGACAAAATCCTCTACCTTATATATGAAATAAAAGTACTTCCCAATGAGTGAAACAAGCCACCTTTGATCATGTGGCCACTGTTGGAACAGAGATGCCTGCCATATACTAAATACTTAAGTTGGACTTTTGAACCTATTATCAGGAAGAGTGAAATTACTGCTATGATTTGAATATAGATAGATAGATAGATAGATAGATAGATAGATAGATAGATAGATAGATAGATAGATAGATATCCCTTCCAAAACTCATGTAGAAATGTGGGCTTGGAGTCTAGAGACGTGGCTCAGTGAGTAAGTGCACTTGTGGCACAAGCATGAAGATTTGAGTTCTTGACCAGAACCCACCTAAAACTTGAGCGCACCTATGTGTATGCCCATGACAGCGGTGATATGAGAGGCAGAGACAGTACCATTCAGTGTTTGCTTGCCATCACCCTAGCTCTAGGTTCTGTGGGAGGACACTGTCTCAAAGGAAAAAGACTAAGGCTAATAGAGCACGAGACCCATTGTCTCTGTCCTCTGAGTGTGTGCACATGTTGTACACATCCCCAAATATAGGAATGCATGCACCACACATAAGTACATACCACACTACACACAGACACTGTACACATACACACACACACACACACACACACACACACACACACACACAGCAGGAGACTCAATGTTCTTTGTCCTCTTTGAGTGTGCATACCACAAGTACATACCACACTATACAAACACAGAAATGCATGCACCACACCTAAGCACACCACACACATGCATGTGCACACACATGCATGTGAACACATACATACACACACACACACACACACACACACACACACACACACAGTCTATATACACACAAACATTGAAGTGGCTGGAGAGATGGACTTAGTGGATAAGATAGTGCACTGCTCTTGTAGAAGTCCATAGTTTACTTCCCAGTACCCACATTACGTGGCTCACAAACACCTATAACTCCATTTCCAGAAAGATCCAAAGCCTCTGATCTCCCAGGGCACTAGAATTTAGTGTGCTGCCCCACCACACACATAATGCACATTATTAGGGCCACTAAAAGGTATTGGAGGTGCTACTGTTCCACTCTGGTGGGACTGGACTGATGCTCATGGTGCTGAGTGGATTCTTGCTCTCTTGAGACTGTAGTAGTTACTGCTAACAAGGGCTGTTTTGTCCTGATTTTTCTGTTTTCTACCAAGTATAAGGCCTGATCTCTTTACCTGCTCTATGTCTTAGTACTTTTCACTCTCTAGATCTATGACCCAAAACAAACCAATATTTCCTCATTCATTATTCAGTGTTGGGTATTTTGTTATGGCAACAGAAAACAAAGACATTTAACAAAGAAGAGTCCAGCATCAGACTGATGAAAATGTACCCTGAATTTGCAAACCATTTTCCCCAATTCCCCTTGGTTTTGTGAAAAATTACCCTAGAGACTGGTGTTCAATTTGCCATAGGCCGTGTTTTTGACTGACCATGATTCTTAAAAAACAAGGCAACAAATTTCTATAAAAAACTTCTTTAAATGCTATATTAAGCTCATGAAGTTTGGCTCCTACCCAGTAATGGTATAAAGAACCAAAGAAACAGAGAAGCTCTGTGCTGCTATATAATACTGCATTCCTGATTACCATATGAATCTGTTGCCATGGAAATTATGGTGGTGTATGTTGCATGCTATCACCTCAAAGCAGAATCTATATAGTTAAAGGTTCCAGAACTGTAAAGGAAGGACTTCTTAGTTATATGACCAAATGAAATCATAAGTCAGGCATCAAAGCAGTGATCAAATGTATGGAATAAAAGAATTTTATATTTTAGAGGAAACAAACAAAGTTTCAGTATATACAAAGAAATTCTTCCAAATGATTTTGCAATAACCCTTAACATAAAAATTCTTAAAACAAGGAACTTAAAGACAAACTGAAAAGAAGAATAAAGGGAAAGATACAGTATAAAAAAATCATAAAGCTAAATTTCCCATGTTTTCAGAATCCTTTTACAATGAGAACTTATCATAATTACTTTTTATTGAAAACATATTTCATATAATATGTTCTGAATACAATTTCCCTTCCCCAACTCCTTCCATATCCTCCTCATCTACCCATCTACCCACTAAAATCCACATCCTTCCTTTCTTTCTCTCTCCTATGAGAAAACCAGCAGGCATATAAAAATTATACTAATAATAGAATAAGAAAAACAAAAGCAAACCAGAATAGAACAAAACAAATAAAAAGAGGAGTCAAAGAAAAAGCATAAGAAACTTATATAGACAACAGAGACACACATTCACACACACTAAAACCCCACACAAACACAAAATCAGACACTACAATATACAAGCAATAGACCTATAAAGGAAAAAAAGACCTTTTTTTTTACTGTGAGACAAAATCCCCCAAAACTGCAATTGAGTTCAGTGTTTGTTGGCCATCTACTGCAGGACAGGAGGCCTGGCTTTATGTGTGTGTGTATTGTACACCCAGTGAGACTCCATCGGAGGAAACTATTTTTCCCTTGCAAACAGTTATCAATCAGAGACAGGTTAGGAATAGTGGCTTGTACCTGCTTCCCGTCTTGGCACTGGAGCCCTATCTGGCCCAGACCTGTGCAGGCCCTGTGTGTGCTGCCACAGATGCTGTTAGGAGTCATTTTTATTGTTGTTCCTTTATCAACACAGTACTATTTGGTTTTCCCTAGGTTCATGATCTATCTAGTCTCATGTTCTTAGCCACCTGAGAAACTGTCTGGCATAGAGTACACCACATACAATATCACATTTGCTGACTCAAATGTAGATACCTTAGAGAAAATGAAGAAGTAAGGAAAATTTTGCCTTGTTGGGGGTTACAAATTGCTCCTGAAACTATACAAAGAGGAGATTCCAGTAATTATTTAGAATATAAAATAGGTCAACAAAAATTTAGACCCCGAAAGGTTTAAATCAGAAGAAATTAATTGTGGATTCTTAATGACTGTCAAAGTTTGCTGGGAAATATTGCCCATCTCTGGTCCACAATTCGAACAGGGAATTAAGAACTGAGTCTTTTGTTCCAAACCTGAAAAGGTGATAATGATTTAAATAGTCCAAGAGAATTATCAGCTGAAACTGAGAGAGAACTGACTTTGGTGGAAAAAAATTACAGGATACACATGTGGATCCTATGGATCCATAGCTTGATTGTGCTCTGGTTATTTTACCATCTATGCATTCTCCTACAAGAATATTATTGCAGAGGGAAGATATTACCTTAGAATTGAACTTTTAACTACATAAACAGAGTAAAACAATTAAAAACTTATGTGGAAACGATTTCTGAGTTGATTATAATTGGAAAATTGAGACTTCATCAATTAGCAGGAATAGATTCAGCAGAAATTGTAGTGCCTTTTAATAATGATGAAATTGACAAATTATGGGAAGAAAGTGAACACTGGCAAAAAGTTTCCAGTAATTTGTTTGGGAGAGATTAACAACAAATGCCCCAAAAATTTAATTTATAAAGAGAACTAGCTAGATCCTACTCCCATTTTATGGAGAACACAAATTTCTGGAGCCCCTACATTTTGTACTGATACAAATAAATCAGGAAAGTCAGGTTATAAGTCGGGAAATTTAAGTAAAGTGGCTCAAAGCCTTTATGTGTCTGTCCAAAATCAGAATTATATGCTATTCTGATTATATTAATGGATTTTACAGAACTTGTTAACATGGTTACTGACTTTTAGTATACAGAAAGAGTTGTTTTATATATTGAAACTGCTGAATTTATTCCTGCTGAGTCAGAATTAACTTTGTTATTTATTCAGTTATAAGAAATAATCAGGAATAGGAATCATCCCCTATATATAACACACATCAGATCCCATATAGGCCTGCCAGGCTCTCTAGCATAAGGTAATGGTGAAATTGATCAGCTATTGACAGGAAATGTCCTCGAGGCCTCATAATTTCACAAAGAACACAATTTCAATAGTAAAGGTTTGAAAAAAGATTTTTACCATCACTTGGCAACAAGTCAAGGAAATGTCCTACTTTTTATTTATACAACCAAACTCTACTGCCTGCAGGAAGTAATCTAAAGGACACTCATGGAAGTAAAATCTGGCAGATGGATGTGTTTCATTTTATAGAATTTGGAAAATTAAAATATGTACACCATACCTTTGATATCTATTCAGGATTTCAATGGGAAACTGCTTTGAGCTCTGAAATAACTGATTCTATAATCACACATTTGCTAGAAGTTATGGCCATCATGGGTATACCTGTACAAATTAAGATTAACAATACTCCAGCATATGTCTCTGTTAAAATGAAACAGTTTTTGCTTATTACAATATAAAGCATATTACAGTATATCACACAATCCTACAGGGCAAGCAGTTATAGGAAGATCAGCTCAAACTCTAAAGGTTATGCTAAATGAACAGAAAGGGGTAATAAAGACCCTTAGAAGTAGATTGAATAATATTTTATTAACTATGAATTTTTTAAATGCTATTGAGAAAGGAACAGCAGCTGTGAAAAGATATTGGATAATAGAAAAAAATACAGAATTAAATCAGCCTGTATCCTTTAAGATGTGCTGACTTCATAATGGAAACCAGGGTATGTGTTTTATTAGGGAGGAGGTTTTGCTTTATTTACCCAAGAGAATAAAAGCTAAGGATACCATCAAAATAGATAAAGATTAGATTTGAACAAGAGAGACCTCTTGATTAGAAGAGGTGATAGTTCATCAAACAGCATGACCTAAACTAATTTATATGACTAACAATTGCTTTTCATTTGATCAGATATAATATAATGTTCCAAAAGGGAAATCTCCCCAAAGTTAGGTTTGGGGCAGTTTTATTTTTGTACACCGTGCAAATGGTCTTCTTGTATTCCCAGTCTAGTTAAAAATTAAAGCTGGTTTTGGAGTTGGAGTGTGGATCTCCTCTTCGCTAAACCCAAATATGCTTGTTAAAGTAAAATTCAAAATCCCTGCCTCCTGTCAGAGGAGCCACCTGATATGGGACAGAAGATAAACCAAAATTTAGGGACTATTTTATTGCCAGGAATTTCATAATCCTCTAGTTTTATTTTGACTCTTTAAACTTTTCATAAAATATGAATATTATCTCAAAATTTTTAAGATCAATATATACTTTTAAAATTTTTTGTCATGATATGAATGGTCATATAGAGTACTAATTAATTCTAGAAAAAAGCTTCATCTAGCTTCCTGTATACAATTTTAGGCTTGAGTCTCTATCACGTAACTAGGAATTAAGTTTGTGTACTCTGGATGTACATAACAAATACTGATCCTTTAATCTCTTTGCGATCTGCTACATATGACATTTTAAATGTTTAAGTTTTCTGCAATGAACCATAGCCATGCCTAATAGTCATCTTTGAAGTCTCCAAAAGGAGGATGGGGCTCCACAACAATGATTTCATCAGGATTATGATAACACCACTAAGCTGACAAACACCACCTAAACTTTGGCTTTGGACTATAAACTTCTCAGGACAATTTCAAGGTGGCTAGCTGAGATGGTCCATCCTCACAGATTACCCTATCCAGGACTTGAAAAAAGATGTGCATATTTCCATTACACAGAAACTGGACATTAAATGATACACCTAGCTCTCCCAGGACTTGATAATTATTCCAATTTTTTTTCAGGGTCCCCCTAAAGATACTGTCACCCCCAGACATCAATAAGTAATTTTAAGAACAAGACACCCACATTCTTAAGAGGTGGTTTTTGGTCTTTCAATTGGTTATGGATATTTGTCATTTTTTGCAGTGGTTATATTGGTGATAGTTAAAAAAAAAGCTGAACAAAGGGATTAGATTCAGGGTTCTTGTTTTGAAAAAAGAGAGAAAAAGAAAAAAGAGAGAGATAGAAATGACAGGATAAAAAGGTAGACTATTAAATGTGCTCTGAAAGGAAAAAAGGGGTGTAGATATGATAAGATAAAAGGGTAGATTATTAAGTCTACTTTTAAAAAGCAACTATTAACTTTACATATTTTACATTTATATGGATCTTTGTATAAAGATACAAAGTTGAGATTACTTTGGTTAGAACATACTGCACATACATTTTTTACTTTTGTTCAAGGTACTATACCTATACAACTCATTTAATAATGTAATGCAAATTTCTAGTCCTTGAAAGTTATTATTACCAAGTATTAGGGATAATAAGGAAATGCAGGCTAGTATTTAGTCACCTATTACAATCGAACTTGTAGTCATATTAGGTTTGTTTTCAAGGTGAAACAGATATATTTTTGATAGATGGGTCATCTTCAAACACTTCAGAGATCTACAGAATGTGGCATTTAAGGTGTTTTAATAACATAGTTTTGTTTTTTATGACAATGAGACATATCTGCTCCTGGCAGCACCAATATATTTTGGAGAAGATGATGGACATTGAAGAAACTCCATATGGAGTTTACTTTCCTTGTGACAAAAATTAGCCACTGGGCAACAAAGTGACCTTGCCTTGACTGCTGACAGTGTGCTATACAAATTGGACAAGCAGGACACAAAAGAAAGTGACTGCTAAACTTTGCCAGGACAATTTAAGTCAGAATATCCTATATTGCAGAAATGTCTTTCAGATATTCTAGGCCTGTGGGATGAAAATGGATGCCCCAATATTGCAGACGAACCTTGGGTGTCTGTCCAGGCAGCTGGTTGTTTCTGTCATTTCTTACTTTTTTTGGAGTTTGCTTGCTTGCACTTGCTGCTTACTCAGGTAATATTAGTTCCTTTGTGGTTCTCTCATGGAGTTGAAAACTTTATAGTTAGTTATAGTTTTCCTTGTTACCAGAGTCAGAAAAAGAAATTCACTAAAGACATATAAAGTGTATAGAGTTGAGAAACATTGAAAGAGTTTTGATAATGCAAGTTAGAATAGAAAGTGATTAGGTACAACCTTTTGGACTCACCAAAACAGGATAGATAATGGAGTATTTTCTCTGAATTTGTCAAATGTTTATTGACAAAACATTGTTGATATAATTATTGCCTGTATATATTATATATAGTTGTTGTACTTATTGAATATAGTTTTTCTTATATTAGTTAACCATCTTGTGTTTTATTTTGTTTTAGACAGAAGGGGGAAATGTGATTTTTTTTGTGCTCTAACAAATAAAGCTTGCCTGAAGATCAGAGAACAGAGCTAGCCACTAGTTAACCATAGACACCAGGAAGTGGTGGCACACACCTTTGATCCCAGCACTTGGGATCTTATGTCTTTGATCCCTGTACTTGGGATGTGGAGACAGGAAGTGATATGGCTGGGTGGAAGGGGACAGGAGCTCAGCTTTTTTTCAGACTAAGGAGTTGGAAAGGTAACTAGATGACTAGTTCCTTTACTTCTCTGATCTTTCAGCATTTACCCCAATATCTGACCAAGGTTTTTATTATTAATACCAATTAAAATTTGTGCTACACTGGGGTTTTCCTTAATGGCATTAATATCTCTAATACATATAGATGCTTTATCTATGCTACCCTGTCTTCAACTTAAATGCCACACTGCACATTTTTCATGTATTCTCCACTTTCTTCTCTCTCATTCTAAATTTTGGTAAGCTCAATGATTTATAACCACACAACATCCTAAATATTATGGTGTATTAAAATTTCTTCTGTCAAGAAAATTATTTTATTCCTTTTGGATTAGGCTCACTCAAGTTTCAGTATAGCCAGAATGCACTGAGATTCTTCACAGAATGCAGCATGAAAACCTCAAGACCAATCACAAGAAAGTCCTTCATTATCTGAAACTTCAGGAGATAGGACTTCACTGCCCCTGTTTCTATTAACATTCTGGTCTCCACACTCCCATCAGAATGGTCTGTTTAGCTTTGCTTACTGCATTCCAGGGTCCTGGTCCACAACTCTAAACATATATGCCCTTGTAAAGAAATTTCAAGGGTTTGAGAACCATGTGGCCAGGTTCATCACAGGTAGTAATAAGAATATTGCTGCTGGTTTCTGTGTTAGCAACTTTTTGCATTGTTATTATGGAATACTTGACAAGAAACAATACAGGGAAAGGGGGATTTATTTTGGCTCACTTTTGCGGTGGTATGGTGTAAGGCTTCATCCATAGCAGGAGCTTTCTGCACAGCATTTTCCAGCTTGTTCCATAACCAAAGATGAGGATAGAGCAGGGAGGGGCAAGGCTATAAACCTCTAAGCTCTAGCCTCTCCAGAACACTCACTTGATCTAATTGGTGCCCACATCTTAAACGTCTTACAGCTCCCCAAAATACTGTAACCAGCTGGGGCCAAAGTATTCAAGCATATGAACCTGTAGGGACTTTTTTATATCTATGCATAATGTCTATATCATGTGATAAACATTTTAATTTTGAGGTACCTCTATTAGTGTTTGCTACAACAGCTATACTAATTTACGTATCTACCAACTTAAGAGTTGCTGCTTTCTCAATGGGCCATTGCTAGCAGTTTTTAAGTTTTATCTTCATTACAATGGCCATTCTACAGTAATGTGGTATCTCCTTGTGTTCTGATATTCATTTTTCTCATGTTAAAAACATTGTAAATTTTTGATATATTTAAATTTTTTTTCTGGATAATTTTCTCTTAAGGTCATTTGCACAATTTTTAAAGTATTTGACCCACTTCCTACTTTTATTACATTTTTGTGTTCCTTACATATTCTGGATGTTAATCCTGAATTGTTTGAATATTTTCTCCTATGCTGTAGGTTGTATATTCACTCCTTAAATATTGCCTTTTTAAGAAGCATCCTAATTTGAAATAATCCAGTCTACCAAGTTTTGTTTTTATTATCTGTATTTTTTAAATGCTATCCAGGTGGCTGTTAAGTCTCTCATGATTATTGTAGTGTAGCTCATTCATCTGTGAGGGCCTAGCAGAATCCATTTGATAACAACCAATGGCCTGACATTCAGTGATGTAGACTTACAAGCACTATACCTTCTTTCTGATTACTCAATCATTATGTAAGGTTTTTTGCTTTCCCTACATTTGTCTTGAACTCTTACTTTTCAAATGTGTGTCTAGTTATTTCTATGGGCTTTACATTTTCCCTCTATGGAATATCACATTCCATGTTTTCACCTTAAACTGTGTGTATCCTAACATTTTTCAAAACTTTTTAGCTAGTTCATGTCGTTTAACAGAGAATTTTGTGTACTTACATTCAAGATTGTAGTTGATAAGGATTTACTAGTAACATGTCAGTGATAATCTTCTACTTGACTTAAAAACTTTGTTTTTTTTTTCCCCCTCTCTAATCTTTATGGTTTTCTGTAGTAATAGTGTTTCTTTCTAGTTGCCTTCTGTGAATCTATTTTCTTCCAGGTGGGATTTATATGCCTCATGCTTTCATGATAACAGATTTCTTTCTTTATTTCTGAATATATTTCTGGTAGAATTCTGTGCTCATGAATTCTTCTGGTTTTGCTAGTTTTGGAAGGTTTCTGCATTCATATGGTAAGGCCAGCCTTGCTAGATACAGTAATCTTGGCAGGCAGTTATTTTCTTTCAGGACCTAGAGTATGTCACTGCATTCACTCCTGGCTCGTAATGTTTTGTTGGAAAAATGAACAAACAAACAAAACTGTTCTTACTCTAATTAATACTCTTAAATTTAACTTGGCATTTTATTTTAGATTTTAAAATTCTGTGTCTTGTACTTTTTATGGTTCAACTAGCTCATCATATAAAGATCCTTCCAGATCATGACATTTGTCCTAAAGGATTTCTGTACATGCATGTCTTATGATAGTCTACTGAATAGCTTTCTGCTCTCCACCTCTTTTCACTGTAGACTTTTCAAAAGTACAGACTGCCACTAATATGAAATTCCACATGAATTCAATACTGTATGCTTATTTTTTTAAAAAAAATCAGAGATCTTTCAAATGGTCTGTGTTCTCAGAGAGTCTTCTTTCAACTTGATCTCATCCATCGTTTGATTTATTAAGCACTTCAAGAGCTGAATTTCTTATTCATACTCTGCAATGTCTTCTTAATTCCTTTTAACTGTTTTTATTATTTTGATTCTCATTGACCTTTTAAAATAGTGATCTCTTAAATCAATTTTTAGGTATCTTATTCATTTTGATAGCTTCAGAATATACTGAGAAAAGAGCTCTTATCTTAGTCTTTGGGTATCACACTATCTTGCATTTTTCACATTTATGTTGAGTAGGGATATGCTGAGATTTGCATATCACATCAGATCTCTGTTGCCATATTTATTAAGTGACCTTATGGTAAACAATTTTCTCCTGAAATTTTATTTTAAGGTGTCCGTTTTGTATTTAATATTGGCTTTGATGCTAGCTGGACACTCTAGCTCAGCCAGTAGCTTCTCTCATGCTAATAAACCTGGGCCCAGTGTATTCGGGGGCAGAGCTGGAGATAGACAGTCAAACAATGAGTATACTTTAGTAGTCCAGCAGGTTTAGTATGTGACAGATCATGATGTCCTACTCCAAAAAGGGGTGTCATGGCACCTGTTAAGCAGTGGGAGATTCCTCGGGCAACCTTCACAGTAGTCTGTCATTCACACCAATTCTGTTCGTGATAAGACCGGGTGTGGAGAAGGAAAGTGGGAAAAACTGTAGATAGGGTGACGGTGAAAACTGGTATTCCTTTCTGTGGCTTTGGTGACAATATCTGCCAGGACCAAGACCATGCTGTGTCTTCATAATCATGCTACAAAATGGTAAGTAGAGAGACAAAGAGATGTTTGCTTGTTTGTTTGTTTTGTCTATTTTGTTTTTGATTTATTAAATTTATTTGTTTATTTTACATTCTGAACGAAATTTTCTCTCCCTCCTCTCATTCCATCCTCCCCAGTCCTCCTCTGTTTCTGTTCAGAAAGTGGCAGGCCTCCCATGCACTTCAACAAAGCATGACATATCAAGTTGAAGTAGGACTAGCACCTCCCCTTCTATTAAGGCTGGGCAAGGCAATCAAGAATGAGGAATAGGTTCTTGAAAACCAGCCCAAGAATTAGAGACAGCACCTGCTTCCACCACTGAGAGTCCCACACGTAGAACAAGCTATACAACTGTCAAATATATGTAGATGGCTTAGGTAAGTCCCATGTAGGCTCCCTGGTTGTTGTTTCAGACTTGGTAAGCTCCTTATGAGCCCAGGTTGGTTATTTATGTGGGTTTACTTGTGATGTTCTTTATTCCTCTGGCTCTGGCTCAAATAATCCTTCCTCCCTCTCTTCAGCAGGTTTTCCCAAACTTGGCCTACTATTTGGCTATGAGTTTCTGAATCTGCTTCCATTATTACTGGATGAAGGCTCTCTGATGACACTTGGGCTAGGCACCAAGCTATGAGTATAGCAGAATATTAGTAATCATCATTATGTTGACATTTTTCTCCAATCTTGTTTGGTTCTATCCTAGATCTCTGGGACATTCAGCTTCTGGGTCCTGGTACTCTAGGCAGTGTCAGAGGTGGGCTCACTCTCATGGCTGGACCAGTCATTGGTTGGCCACTCCTATAATATCCTTACCACCCTCCCACAAAGACATCCCATAGGCAGGACATACTGTAAGTTGAATGTTATGTGGCTGGGTTTGTATCCCCATCCCTCTACTGGAAGTCTTGCCTGGTCACAAGAGATGGCCAGTTCAGAGTACTGATCTCTTATTGCTAGGAGTCTTAGCTGGAATCATCCTTGTAGATTTCTGGGAGTTCCCCTTGCACCAGGTTTCTACTGACTCCAAAATGCTCCCCTTTCCAGTCATTTTTTTCAGTACTCTCCCCCTCCATCTATACCCCAACCCAATCCCTCATGTCACATCCCTACCTGCCTACAGTCTACTCACAAGATCTTGATTTCCCCTTCTCAAGGAGATCCATGCATCTCCCCTTGGGCCCTCCTTGTTACCTAGTGTCTCTGGGTCTGTGGATTGTAGCATGGTTATCCTTTATTTTACAATATCCACTTATAAGTGCATACATTCCATGTTTTTCATTCTGAGCCTGGGTTGCCTTACTCAGGATGATTTTTTTTCTAGTTCCATCCATTTGCCTACAGATTTCGTGATGTTATTGCTTTTAAAAGTTGAGTAACACTCCATTGTGCAAATGTACCACATTTTTTTACCCATTCCTTGCTTGAGTGGCATTTAGGTTGTTTCTAGGTTCTGATTATTATGAATAAAGCTGCTGTAAACATAGTTGAGCAAGTATCCTTTTGGTATGATTGAGCAACCAAGAATGGTATAGCTGTGACTTATAGTAGATGGATTCCCAATTTTCTCCAAATATTGTTCTCCAAAATGACTATACAGGTTTGTGTTCCCACTAGCAATAAGATTGTTCCTCTTATTCCACTTCCTCTCCAGTATGAGCTGTCACTTGTGTCATTGATACTAGCCATTCTGACAGGTGTAAGATGGAATCTCAGAGTCATTTTGATTTGCATTCCCCTGATGGCTAAGGATGTTGAACCTTTTTTTTTTTTTTTTTAACTGTTTCTAGGCCATTTGAGATTCTTCCGTTGAGAATTTTCTGTTTAGATCTGCATTCCAAGTTTTAAGTGGATTATTTGGTTTGTTGATATCTAGTTTCTTAGGTTCTTTATTGGAGCCACAGAATAGGGATGCCAGGGAATCAGTAGTGTAGAGGGCCCCATGGGAAGTTAGGGCATGTCCAACTATGTTGTGTAGGTAGGGATAAACTATTCTATCTCGAGAGTGAGAGGGGCTAAAAGGATGCCCAAGTGCTGCAGCAAGTGCTTGTCTCTGTCTATGTTTCTCTCTCTTTCTAGTAAAATAAGTCATAAGTTTAGTTTGAGATATTAAGGTAGAATAAGCTTTAGATATGTAGAAATTGTGAAGGCTTAGGTGAATTTAGGAGTAGAGTCGGTTTTCCCGACCTGGGACACAGATGGTAGCATCCCTAGCAGACTGTGAATTTGTCAGTCTGAGAGACTTCAGAAGCTCCAGAAGCTGCTAAGAATGGTGGATGGCAGAGCCAGCACAACAGCCATAGCCAGGCATCTGCAGCTGAGACCCAAGGAACATCCCCACAGTGCAGGTGGTAGATGCCCAAGGGCCTACAAGCTTTCCTCTGAAAGGAAGCCATGGTGAGGAGCACAGTGGAGATTCTATGGCAGGCAGTGGCTTGCAGTGCAGCAAAGACTTCAGAACCCAGGTGTTGGCGCAGGTCTGTCTCAGAACTGCAGTCCCTGGTGGCCAGAGCCTATGACATGATGGAAGAGGTGGAGAGCCAAGCAGGTGGCTCAGCAGAGGCTCCATGGGAAACGCTGAGAGCAGAGTGGGCAGCTAGAGAGCTGTAGCCCAGGGAATTGCTGAATGTTTCAAGATGAACAGCCAGACTGGGGCTCTGTGGGGACTGCTGAGACTGAAGCAATCTAAACTCCCAGCAGCCAGGTATGGCTGGAACTATGGAGTTGCCTTGGGGCTACAGCCATGTAAGCAGGATAGTATACAGAGGTTTTCAGGCCCCAGGGTGCTGAGCATGGGACAGCCAGTTGAAGCAGTTAAATGGGACCCAAGAAAACTGCAGTTTGTAGTGGCTGGATTTCCTCCTGGAGCCAGGCTTGTCTTGGGAAAGCCACAGCTCAGCTCATAGCAGCTAGAGAAGTCGTGAACCCATGTGGCATGAGGTGATTGAGAGCTTTCTAGCCAGAGTACACAGAAGTCCTGGGAACAGCCCAGATTATAGGAGGCAAGGCAGACTGGGACTGTAAAAGCTGTAAAAACCTGAACTGAGTTAGCAGCAAAAAGCTTTGCAGTTTCTGTTTGCTGACTGTAAGAAAGTCTCTTTTGAGAGGATTTTACACCAGCCAGCTCTTGTGGAGCTAATAGTTTTCCCCCTGAGGGAAAAAACTGCTATAAAATGCTGTTGTAGTTGAAAGTGCCTCTATCCCTGAATATGAAAGTGGCAGAGATGCTTGTTTGAACTAAAATTGTTAAGTGCAAAAAGTTTTTGTCTGTGGGAAACACTTTTTCATGTTTGGAAATGGAATAGGGTAATTAAATTTATTTTTTTAACTTTTTGAACTTTAAAAAAAATGAAATAAAACAATAGAAAGGTTTTGGTTATGGGCTTCTTCATATTTGGAAGGCTGGTATCAGAATTTATTATTTGAATTTGGGGGCTTAAGCAATGAGTTGGACAGGAGTGATTTCATTGCAATGGAAGAATTTTGAATTTACTTACGCATATAGACTCTATCAATGGTGATAACTTAGGAAATATTTTATGGAATTATTGTGTTAAAATGGAACTGTTTAAATGGAGAAATTAATTTTTTCTATCTAGGCTCAAAATGTAGTTTTGTGTATGCATATATGCTCTACTAACTGTGGTGATTCATGAATTGTTTTGTGTTAAAACTAGAACTGTTTTATGGAACTGTTTATGAAACTGCTTATGAAATTGGTTTTGTGTTAAAAATTGAACTGTTCTAAATAGGCTCGAGATTTAGTTTAAAAATTATAAAGAAAAGGGAGAGTTAATATTCCTCAGTCTATTTAATTAAAAAACATTTTTTTTTGTTATTTGAGTGGATTAATGTTATATCTTGTATACTTCTATTAAGAAATTGCTTTTGGAGGTTTTGCAAACGTTTATAAACTGTTAATGGTATATTGAGAATATTGCTTTTGAATGTAGGTTTGTAGGAATTATAATGCTGTATAATATTTATGTTAGTTATTATGTTATCCTAAATGGAGAAGTTTGGAATTTTTTTCCAACTAGTCTTGAAATTTAGCTTAAAAAATTATACAGAAAAGGGAGAGTTAATATTCCTTAGTGTATTTAATTTAAAAAATATTTTCTTGTTACTTGAGTGGATTAATGTTATGTTTGTATAGTTAGAATAGTATAGTCTATTAAGAAATTACTTTTTAATATAAATTTGTAGGAATTGTAATTGTGCATGGTAATATTTATGATAGTTATTATGCTAACCTATTAGTATTGATACACCATGGTTTGGTGAAGTTAAGGGAGTATTTAAGTTTGATGTAGATGCATCAGAAATTTATCCTATTTTGTGTTAGTAAGAAATGCAAATGATTATATTAAGAGATTGCTTTAGAGTATAAAGAGTTTTATTAAGAAATTGCTTTTAGATTTTTGCTAAAGTTTTTAAAGTGTTAATGTCTATTAAGAGTTTGCTTTTGGGTGTAAGTTTGAGAGAATTTTAATTATGTATAGCAATATTTATGTTAGAATTATGTTAACCTATTAATGTTAATGATGAAGCTAAGGGAGTCTTTAAGTTTGATGCAATTGCATCAGGAGTTTATTGATTTGTTTGATGTAGTTGCACCAAAAGTTTTTTTTTATTTAGAAAGGGCTTGAAGCAGTTAAGACTGCTGTCACCATCTTAGACAAATTCCAAAAAGGACATTCCAACTGTATCATCCTCTTTTCCTTCACTGGGAGGTGTGACAGCTATGGGGATTGCTGTGAGCTCTTAATGGAGAGTTGGGGTTTTTTTTAATATTAAGAAGGGGGTTATCTGTTGGAGCCCATTTAGTTTTCCTAGTGGCTTTATCCAGTAGGTCTGCATAAAGAGGGTGATTGGATCATGGGCCTGAGTACCAGGTGCTTGGAAGGGTCTACACTTGGCTGTATCTAGCAAGGGGGAGGTCTTTGCCCCTCCCTTGGGCATTGTGATAAAAAGCCCTTTGGTATAAAGTTTGGGGTTGGTGGACTATGATCCAGGTCCTCCTGAGGCTATTCTGTGTTTCTGTCTTTCCTCTCATTGTCTAAGTATCTCTTTGCTGTGGATATCATTCTGTATAAATAAAATGCTGATTGGCCAGTAGCCAGGCAGGAAGTATAGGTGGGACAAGCAGAGAAGAGAATTCTGGGAAGTGGAAGGCTGAGTCAGGGAGATGCTGTCAGCCACCACCATAACAAGCAACATGTAAAGATACCGGTAAGCCACAAGCCATGAGGCAACTTATAGATTAATAGAAATGGGTTAATTTAAGATAGAAGAACTAGATAGCAAAAAGCCTGCCACGGCCATATAGATTGTAAGCAATGTAAGTCTCTGTGTGTTTATGTGGTTAGGTCTGAGCAGCTGTGGGACTGTCGGGTAAGAGAGATTTGTCCTGACCGTGAGCCAGGCAGGACCAGAAAAACTCCGGCTATATCTCTTTCTGTCTAATATTTCTCACTTCTCCCTACTCAAGAGTACTCTGGGTTGTAAAAGTGGTGGCTGGTCTACCACACTTTATATTTTATATTCAGTGTGTCAGGTATCAGGTTAGTAAAGACTTTTTTCCCATTCTGAATGCTGTCATTTTGTCCTATTGATGGTATCCTTTGCCTTACAGAAGCTTTTCAGTTTTATGAGGTCCCATTTATTAATTATTATCTTAGTGTCTGTACTACTAGTGCTCTATTCAGGAAATGAAACAAGGAGTTTTATACGGCCAATTCAGCAACCTGCTGTGGGTAGAATGGCAAGAATGTCAGTATCCCCTCTCTGGCTTGTCAGCAACAACCACCCAAGAATCATACCTGAGAAAGGTAGCAGAAACCACATGGGTGGCTGCCTTCAGTCTTGTTACTGGTGTGAGTCCACATGCAGCAGGTCACTCTTTCTCTGAGGGTAAATGTTCCAACTCCCTGACTCTTGGGAGCAGTTTACAACATCTCCTTCCTGGTGACAACAGCAGTTCCATGCAGTGCAGTAAACCCAGCAAGCTTAGGTCATTCTTTACACTGTGTCAAGTTGTAGTGTGGCAGCTATACCTTGATGCCAGCATACTAGATCGTCAACAGAGCACCAGCGACAGTAATATGAATGGACTTTGAATCCCTAAAAGAATCTAAGTTTAGAGGCTAGATCTTTTGTCAGAATGTGAAATCCTTTCCAAAGCAAGGATATCAATACACTTTTCAGATTCCAATGTAAGTGGCTGTAAACCTGTTGGAATTATTAGTTTTTCCAGTAACAAGGACAGACAGCATCTATATGGTTGGCTTGGTTCCGTGTTTACCCTTACCCCTGTGAAGGGGAAAGTCCTTCTGCCTAGCTGTGGCTCTAGGCTTGCAGATTGCTTATTTTTATTACTATGCTGTTGTCTCAGACTTCTGATTTGACCAAGTTTCAGTCTATTCTTCCTTGGAAAAGAGGAAGTGGAGGTTGGGCATTTCTATTCAGCCATCAAATATTAATCATTTTGTTGAATTACCTTTTTGAGAAAGTCCTACTATGCTACCCTGGAACTCACTATGTAGACCAGGCTGACCTCTAACTCATAAAGATTGGCTGCCTCTGCCTCACAAGTACTAGGATTAAATGCATGTGCCACCACACAGGGCATCATATTATCTCTTCTAAATGAAATTCCCAAACTATTTTACATGGTGGATATTCTTCATGTGGTTATGTTTCTGCATAGTTGAGTCTTCCCTCCAATTTGCAGTGGATGACATATATTAAGTTTAGGAGTAAATCCCTGTGTTAGCCTATGATATTTATTCTACAACTTGCATGTTGTCTTCAGGGCTTTAGAAGACATAGAAGCCTCTTTAATATGAAGGAAACAGTGGAAAAAACTTCTGGGTAGCTTATACGAGGGCTTCTGATCTGAGTCTCAAAGGTCCATTCCCACCCTAGTTGTTACAATCTGAGATCTGTGTCCTCTTTTTCTTTACTCTGGACTGGGAGAAACCATCTCTGTTTTTCTTTGTCTGACCCAGTGAAGGCATGGTTATACACAGAAATTAAAGTGGCTAGCTATTGTCCTTTACCCTAGGGACCCACAAAACCCACACCAAACTCTTGCTTTCTTTAGAACATCGTTCTTTGTCAATGCCTCCATCATGGGTGCTGGTTGTAGAGTCATTCCTCATTCAAATCTAGTTGTCTCTCTTGTAAGACTCAATACTAGTCTCTGGGCCATGGAGCACATTGTTTCATCTGCTGTAGTGGGATCATGAATTTATTAAAAATGGCTTTTAAATCATTTTAAGATGTTAGCCAAAGAGAAAGCAATAGCAGGTTCTGCCATCATGAATTAGAAATATTTATTCCAATTTTTTTTTTCTTTCCAGGGACGTGAATGTAGAATTACATAGTAGTAGATCTCATCTTAAAATAACAGGAATAATAGGAATCTCTTGCCCTTTTGTCACTTGTCACTATAATACAGTTACTGTATAAGGTTTGTAGGTTGGATAATATATAAAAAATAGAATGTGATAGCATATAATTGTGCAGCTAAAAAGTCCTCATTAAGAATGCCATTATGTGATAGTGGGTAAACAAATCCTTCAGCACTGATGTTTTTCTTCCCCTGCCTAATGCTGCTACCACAGCCTATATGTCTAGGTTTCTGTGTCACAGTGGACTTGCTATTATTCTTCATGTACTTCATATACTATAGAATCTTAGACTCAACAGACACAGTAAGAACCTTAGAATGACTCAGCAATACAGGTGTCATTTCTCTTCAGTACGTGGGGGCACTGAGGCTCAGTGAAGTTGTTTAAACTCATAAACTTAATGATAATCAAATTCTGAACTTGCATGCTCAAGGTCGGTCCATCTAAAGTCAAACACTGTTTATTCTAATCTTTGTAAATCAGTATATTTTAACACAGTCATGGCCAATGTGGTGATTGTCTCTTCTCTAACAGATATTATCTTTATTTCTCCATCCTCTGAGGATGAACCATAAGAAATTGCTGTCTTCATAGACAAAGATCATGTGTAATAATCTCATGTTGTTCAGCCAAATGTGCTATCTTAAAAATGGTGGAGAAGTTTTTATTCTTTAGAAGTCAATATGTGATTTCGTCACAGTTGTCTTGATCTTGTTAGTGATCTACTAGTATAGGATAGCTTGTAGGAATAAATGCCAAAATTTCTTCATTAGGTTCAGGGAGAATGCAGCTGCAAGAAGTTTATTACAGCATGTAGAGTCTGAGAATTAATGGAAGGCACTCGGGGATTCTTCCTTCAAATCAAGTGAAATGGATATATATTTAAAACAATCCTATTTTAGGTATCCAGGATAAAGGGATCTCCTGCTGACACCTGAGATATATTTATCCCTGTATGTTTTGAAAAATCCTAAGAACCATTGTCTGAGAACCAAAACTGTATGCACCAACGTATTCACTAAGTGTTCATTGAACTAAGGGGCAATAAAAACTAAGGTTAAATAAAGTCTACCAATTAAATAATTGGACTGTCATATGAGACGGTCTGATTTTCTATAGAACTTTAAGCATGTGCTGAAAATGAGAAAGGAATTTATTAAAAGTTAGATTGTGACTGTTAGTCTATCAGCCTCACTGAAACTAAAAGTACTGTCAAGATATAGAAATTGCCTTTGTTGCAGGAATGATTAGATAGCAAATTTATAAAAACAATCCTATAAATGTTACTCATGTGATCAATGTACTCTGCTTTTAAAACTGGGCTAATGCTCAATTTAGGAAGCCTTATTTTGCCATCTTATTTACAAATTCTGAGAAGTCTTGTATACTATTTTATATTTTCCCCAAACATGTAAAATAACTTTTATTATTTAAAAAACTATTTTAGTATTTCCCTTCAAGTATAAATTTAAAGAGTGAGAATTTTACTACAAAATTCTACTGTGACTAAATAATCCTCTTAGACACAATAATAGAAAATGGTGTGAATTAAGATGATGTCTCTGACTATTAAGTCCTTTGTAGGCATATTTTAAATATGCTTTTTTCTATACTTAATTCTCTACACTATTATCATCATAATCACACAAAGTAGAATGATATTCAGTGACTATTAGAAATCTATTCCATTAAAGAAAAACATTTCAAAACAGACAAAAATACTGTGAGATTAAATAATTTATTACTGTTGCTAAGATGAACACATCTACTTATTACTCAATTTTATGCGGAACTTTAAAAAAATAGTTTTAATACTGTATCAAAATTTACACAAGTATCTTGTCAAAAGACCAATGTCCTTTGTATCTGCTGCTGCAGGCTCTGCTGCAGGCACGAAACTTGTTTAAATGTCTCCAGATGACAGGAATACAACAATTGAGGGACGCTTCTATGAGGAAAGGTGTACACATAGCAAACACTTTTCTCTTGGACACTAAAATATAACATTTAAAGGAAGAGTCTTAAATTATAACCCAGTTATGGTAATTGGAAATATCCTTCTATATTAAATGAATTTGTAAGTATTTTCAGAAAAATATCTTAGAAAATAATATCAGAGGGCAGCTTTTAAAAATCATAATTACACTGTTTACTATAACAAAATTCCTTCTCATCCCCCTGCCAATAACCATTAATATGCTATACAATAAGACCATTTAAAAACAACAAAGAATATTGACTGTAAATCAAATCATAAGTTTAGAAGATACCCAGGAATTGTTGCATCCCTACTTTTATAATCTTAAACTACAGTAAAAACAGCATTCTATCACAGGCCTCTTGCACATTCATACAAGAAACTATCATTGCCTTTAGATAAACACAAAATATCTATCACAGCATTTCCAGTACACACATTCTAATGTTATATATCTATACCAAAAATAAGAAAACTAAGCAAAGCTAGCACACCTCAAGCGATCTGAACAGGAGCTTTTAGCCTCAATTATGGACATGCGTTAATTTCATAAAACATTAGATAGCTGCAGTAAATAGGCAAAGAAAGCTTTTGTTTCATAAGTGCAGTGCAATATTTTAAATTTTACATAAAGTTTATTAAATATACAGCATGTCTAGAAACTAAATTGTAGAAAGACAATCTCACAGCTCAAAACACTTAGAAAAATTACGTTTGTTTCCTTGTTAGTTGACATTGGTGTGCTGAATATATATGAAGGTTTGTGTGATCCAAAGACATGCCTTTATAAACAACTCATGAAAATTAAAATATTTAGTTTGACCAACTGAAATAAATTATACTCTCTGATAAGCACTTTAAAAATTCCTGCTACCTTTCTAGCTTGTAAAAGAATTTGTGATATTTTTAGCACCTCGGAGTTCAAAACAGAAATCAAATATTATCTTGCATCCAACTAATTATGTGTTAGGAAGCAACCTTTCCACAACTGAAATATAGGAGGGATCTTCCCAGTCTTGTATGCTGGAAAATACCTCTTCATATATTCCACATAGTAGAAAGTCCCCACCATTAGTTACAATGGACCACCTCTGTCAAAGCCATGGAGGCTTTACTGCACTCATCCAACCATGCAGATTACTCAATGTGTCAATCATAGGTGTAGAGAGTTGAAAACATTTCAGCTGTCATGAAAATACTAATGAAATGATGATTTTCCAAAGCTATCTTGAGATTGCTGTGAACACTAAAGTGAGAAGTATAGCGCATCTTAGCTTTATGGGGAAGTTGTACTGAAGGGATTAGAGGGGAGATATGTGCAATGTACAATCACTCTGTGTGATGCCATGAGTCCCATTTTGTAGGAATCAACTTTTTTCTTTTTCTTCTTTTCTTTGTTTTCTGGTAGTGGTGATTTCATGTTTGAAGGGAGTTCTTCTTACATGGGCCCTTTGTACTGGTTTCCTGACAAATGTTGCCTAATTCCAGGACACGAGCCTGCAGCATCTCCAAGTTTCCTCCACACAACCTTAAAAGAAAAAGAAGAAGTAAGCATCTTATGTGCTGTCTTGCAGAAACAGATGTGTGAGTTTCAGGGGAATTATGAGAGGGCCAAAGGTAGGTGCAAAGACAAGACAAACTCCACACGGATGGGTTCAAACATAAAGTAAAGCATGATAATGACAGTTTCTAAACACAAGAATTTCTTTGGAGCTAGGATGCTTGCTACACCTCACACTCCAGCAACCAGAGCTGATATTATAGAAGGACTTGACATCTCCCCCTAGCTATCTAAGTGGAACTCAACTCTGACTTAATAATTCCCACCTGCAGAAATTTTCAGGATGCTGGCAGAGAGAAGCACTGATATCTGTATTTTTATTTGAAGCTCTCAAAATGATTTTAATGTACATTTAGAATAAAGAGCCCTTGGTTAAGAGAGCATACTGGCTCCTATAACATACATCTATAACAAAATATACAAAATGTCTAATTCATCTAGAAAAGTGAATTTACATTCTTGAGCCACAAGTTCTAATCTTCTATTCTTAGTTTCCTGATCTTTGCAAAGTAGGGTATGCACCTGTCATGAATCTCAGCTAATGTGCTACTGGAGAATTCTCTCATATTTCCTGAACAGAAAACAACCAAACATAGGGTTAAGGGAATTCAGAAATTATTGGAAGAAATACAATTCACCCTAATAAATAGTGGGCCATTTTGGATCAATATTAGACAACAGGTAAAATTAAGAATAACATGAGTATAAAATTATTGAGGTCACCTGAAATTCCAATATACAAGCATTAACTGGAACAAGCACATGCATGTCCACACGCAGTAAAACAACCACAACGACCCTAGAGTGCTCACTATGAGGACTGTTAGACCGATAAATCTCACACAAATTTATAGTGCTCTCATGAACACAAAACCAGTTTATTTATTAGGAATTGAAAGACTATTTCTTTTTATTTTGCTTTTAATTAGAAGTAGATTCATCAGGGTCATCCACTGCCATTTACAGTGATACACAGAGAGTTCTGCTTTTCTGTATTTCCAAGATAGCAGAACTAAGACAGTTACCACTGCATGGAAAAACAGCCTATTGCACTCAAGGGAAATTTTAGTTACAGCCTTTAAATATGAGGAATAGAATTTTATAGCAATGGACAGCTTCAACTATACACAGGAAGTCAAGAATATCTCAAAAGATATCTTGTATTCCCCCTTTCTAGCCCATCGATATAATCAGTTCTACCAAGAATGTTTTGAAGGTCTGGTTTGGAAGCAAGGGATATATTTGCAAACCACAGAATAACTACAGATGTAAAAACACTGGCTGCTGCAACTAAAAAGTGCAACTCTTCTTTAGTTACTAAATTGTAAAACACAATGATCCACACCCAGGTATTACAATGAGGTGAAAGGAAACTGCCACATAAGGCAGAACTCTGGAATAGAGCAATGACACTAAGGGGGTACTGTATGGACAAAAAGCAAAGCAGGGCTGTACACACAAGTATGACTGAGATGGCCAAGTATCTCAATTGTCACTGGGAGACTGCAGACAAACCTAAAATGACAAGCTTACTAAAGACGATGTTATGGTTCTCAGGGAGCAGTATGTTTATCCTTAGAAGAGAACCAACTAACTGTTCATTAAACAGTGTGATGATCTGCACATAATAGTCTTTTGGTAATTTGATGGAAGTCACCCACTTCCATCCAGGAGGAATATCAGAAATTGACAAGCTTCCCATTGCCCTGAGTTCTTCCAGAGACTTACTAAATTTATAATGTCACACATAATTCTGTGACATTATAAAAGTTTATAGATCCTCAAATAGGAAGGCTTTGTAATCTTTGTTACCTACCTTTTAAGACAATTATTTATGAAACTGCCTTGTAATCTCCTTTCTTTATTACCCACCTTTCAATTGTCCTCTTGTGTTTATTCCCCAATATTTATTGTGCACTTTTGATGGACATGTAATTTTGTTGTTGTTGTTGTTGTTGTTGTTGTTGTTGTTGTTGTTTTGAGACAGGGTTTCTCTGCTGATGGCTATGCAATTTATAATGGTGTCACAGGTACTATTTTAAATTGTTTCCAAGTGAGAATTTAAGAATCAGAGCTAAGGTGTGGTTTGCATTTTCCCTTTGGAATAGAGATCAAAGAGAAACATGGACAGTTAGAAAAAGATACCCTAGAGGGACTTTTAAAAATAAATAAATAGAGGGGTGAGCTGGGGCTAAAAATGTGTATAGTTAAAAGATCACAAGAACATAGTGTCCTTTTAAAGCAAACAAAAGATCAACAAAAACTAATCATGATCCCAAGATGTGTTCAGGAAGTTTTCACAAGGAAGGAAGGAAGGAAGGGAAGGAAAGGGACCGAGGGCCAAAGCCAATCTAGTATAAGCATGTAAATATACAGTGTTTTCGTTCTTTATGCTGAGAGTTAAAAATAGTTGGCCCTCAAAGGAGACCTGGCTAAAACATGGACTTCACCAGTCAGTTTGAGCAAGTAACTTCGTTTCTGGGTCTTAGTCCTTTCAAGCATACAATGTGAGGGTTGGGGCTCTTGGCCAAAGTGTCACATCTAAATAACCTGTAACTGATGTTAAATAGAGAAATCCAATTAGGGAGCTCCACACACTCCTAGGAGGCCACCAGAAGATGCTTTCTGTGCTTCTCTCCCAGTATTAAAGGGCCCATCAACTCAAGTTTATTTCTGTTTTGACAGTCAATAAATGAGAAGCAACAGATTCCCTAGAATTATGAATCAAAGCTATAAATTTACAAGGTAAATATTCAAATGGAAAGACCTTAAGCACGAGTTGAAAAGCTACAGGGGGTAAACAGTAGTGCATTCTGGAAATGATGCATAGAACCATGATCATTAAAACCAAACAACAGATATATAGCAAAGAAAGGTGCTTGGAAAGGATTGCAAAATAAAAGCAGCCACAACACAGGCAAGCAAGGTTTGGAAATTCTCACCCCAGCACATATAAAATGCCCATGGGACTTAACGATCATTTACTGGATTCCAGAAATATCTTGAGGTGGTAAACCAGATCTGAGGATATATGTAAAGCTAAAGGGTATTTCTAAAGAAGTTTGCTATTCTACGATATAAGCATAAAATATGAGGATAAAAACACAATACAAAAATACAAAAACAATTAAAATTAGAGCTGAACCATGAACCATGACTTTTTAAATTTAACAAATGTATTGTTCTACAATAATCCATTTAGCTCTTCAAAGCTGCATGCCTGTATTCATGATTAAACAATATATCAATTAACTATTACATTGTCAAGTTTTAGCTGAGTTCCCTGACTTCATGGATAGATTTCTACTCATCTGTCCTCCTGGTGCACCTATCTTGCCTTATCAGTGTCTAAGCTTGAGTTGGCTATAAAAGGTGAAGATAATGTGTAGGTTTAATATGAAGGGTCCATATCTCATCTGTGAACCAAGTAAACATTAGCCAGCAAAGTAATTGATTTTGTGGGATTGTTCATTGTAAGTCTTCATTCTTTTTAAAATGTCTTAAATTCAATACTTAAAAATGTTCATAGGTTATTCTGGAATACAGAACTGACTGATCATTTTTGATCATACCCAGGGCTTTGCATGTAGTGGGCAAGCAATATATTGCCAAACCCACTGATCTTGGTGGTTTTTAGCATGACTATATGAATATCCTTGTAAAACAAACTGAAAATAAAAACAAGGGCAATTGTTTTATTTTCATGTAAAAATGTAAAGACATTTGGTCAGCAATTTTCAAAGTAGATATTTTAAACGAATAACTAAGCTGTGATGAGGCTGTCAACACAGAATACACAATCAAGCACATCAGACTTACATTGCACATTTCTCTGACTATAGCTTTTTCTGTCTCACTAAGGTCATGGTCATAATCTTTACCCTGTTGACGATCTATAGCTTCCTGAACATCCAAGACCTGGATTTGTTGAAAAAGAAAAGCAAATTTCACATGGGAAAAATCTGTTAGTTTATTATAATACCATCAAGGACCTCCACTTTGTCAAATCTTAAGTTTTTTTCCATGTCTGCATATCAGAATGGATTCATATATGGCAAAATCTTTTTTAAATACTTAGTTGTTCTGAAACCTGGAATGAATTTCATTAATTTTTTCAAGTGCCTGTTAAAAGCAATCTATTATATCACTAATAGTCAATTGAATTCATTAATGTTTAAAGTAATTAGGTGCAGTTAATTTAGTCATTAAGATATCTAATAGTGTGAATCATTTGGGGGATAGTCAATAACTTAGTCCAATTCAGCATTGAAAACAATTAATTATATACCAAATTGTCCGAGTGATATGTAGACAAGGCCTATAGAAAAGATGGTTACAAAAGAATATGCATAGGAGGTATGCAGATGAGGACTCTGAATTTAGAGTTCTTGCCTGGACTAGTGTCTGAGAAAGGAATGTGGGGATGGATCTTGAAGAGAAATATCTCATGGCTCCTTACAGTGAAAATATTCAAGCATAAATATTTTTTTCATTTGAGCAAATTGTGCTTTAACTGTCTTTTAAACAAGTTTATTGGCCTATGTTTCTGCTTCTCTAAACTGCCCCTAATAGGCTAAATATACTACTTTTAAAATGTCAATACTCTCAGCGAGTAACAGTCCGTGGTACAGAGGATGCTGTTTGTCACTATTGTGGTGGTTTGCAAGCCAAAGCACTGATAGAGAATAAAAACTAACCGTCATCCTAGAGCATCCACACAGAACTGTGACTTACTAAATATCTTGTTCCTATTGTCATCATGGTCAGGAAGGTTACATCTAAGGGTCTGTCTCAATAATTAACAACAAGGGATAATAGGGTCTCCATGTCAATTTCATAAACACTGAGACTAAGTTTAATTTTGTAATAGTCTTATTCAAAAACTCCTCATTATCACCATCCAGTAGCTTGTTCCTATTGTCATCATGGTCAGGAAGGCCACACCTAAAGGTGTGTACCAATAATTAACAACAAGAAATAATTAGGGACTCCATGTCAAGTTCATAAACACAGACTAAGTTTAATTTTATAATAGTCTTATTCAAAAACTCATCACCATCCAGATACCAACATTTTCTTTAAAAGTCTTGATACTAGCCTCATAATCATTCTTTACATACTGAGATGAAATCACTGACTCTTCACTTCAGTAATAAAAAATGTAAAGATACCCTTAAACATCAGCCTACAAATTTGATTTGTAATACACCTCAAAATAGTGTGTACTTCAAATCAGTTAATTTCTATTAAATTAAGCTCCAATTAATAACAATCATATACTTTGGAGGCCAGAAGTAAACTTTTACTAAAATAGACCAGCTTCTCTCACTGATTTGCATTTTTCCCAACAAAGCAAAACTGGTCAGGATGGGCTAGGAAAGAAGTAGGCTAAGTAGAACCCTCCATAGCCCACTGTTCATTAAAACCTGGTGTTTTCTTTCAAATGTATCAACAGGGAAAATCTGAACCATTATTCTACGGCTACATTATTTTTGCATACTGATCCTATGAGGCATTTCCCAAGGTATATGTCTGCATGCACTCCTCCTGACATGGGAAGTCCCAGCAGTGAGCACGTTGGATATTTCATATTTTCTAAAGATCTCTGCCTATTTAGTCTCATTACCCACCCACCAAGGAAATAATGTGTCTCCCGATAACCCTTCCCTCTCTTGAGACAACATTTTACATGGAAATTAGAGAATCATTTCATAGGAAATTAAGGGTCTTTCCCTTGCCCTTCAGTCCTTTGAGGCCACACTCAGAGTTGCACTGAGAAATTAGAAGATTTCAGTGTGGCTCATTATGTGCACTGGATTCAAATGTCACATTTGACATTCAACAAGGTAGCAGGCTGAAATGACTTTCAAACAGTTTGAGTAGCAGGGCAAGGTATTGCTTTTGGATTTTGATCAAAAACTAAACTGCTGCAAAATTGAAGTTGATCTGTTGGTCTTTTCCAATTCTAAAATGCTTTCAGTTAGTGCCTGATTCACACTAAAGCTCAACTGGAGAGAAAAGTGCTCATCAGTCAGTAAGCCAGCACCTGCCAGAGGCAGAGCAGGATCCTAAATGCTTATTGTAACTTTACACCTATTCCACTCAATTGCTGGGTGAGTAGTCTCCTGAGACAGAAAGAGTCCAGTGCATTGCCAGTGGCCACTAGCGTGGCTCTCTTACTTGCTCTAATCTGCAATCAGTACACGTTTGAGGAACGTGAACTCATTTTCTGTTAGCCAAAGCAAAATATCCTGAGAGCTAGATCTCCTGTTCATCATCAACTTATTTGCATACTAGGCTTACTACAGAAGATATGGCACACTCTAAAAAAGGGCGACTTCTATCTGATGGTAAGTCAGAAAGTGAAATAATTTTAAGATAAGTTAGAAAACTTATATGCCAAAACTTGACCTTAAGCCATCTACCTGCATTATGGCTCACATAGGGTTGATAAAAACTGTTCAAAATCATAAACCTGTCTAAAGGACAGCATTTCATACTTAGAAATTATCTTAGTTCTTAATGTTATTTTTATTGCCTACATAATCAGTTTATAATCTTAGGTAAACATTTGAATTATTTAATACTTATTTAATTATAATACTTATTAACTTTATTTACTAGAACACATCACTAGTTAATGAAATAAATGATTAATTTTGCCCAAATTTTCATTAAGTCACCATCGAATCTGCAGTAATAGCCAAAACTGGAGACCATCTATTTTTTCCTAATGTGCCTATAAAGAAATAGTAACTGGAATTTGAAGACTTAATTTTGACTTAATAGAAGAAAAAGTAGGTTGAAGTTTATTTGAATAGTCACTGAATAATAATTATATAATATTGTCAATTGCCTTCCACACTTTGACAATCTTTCTAATGCTATACATGTGGTGCAATAGGCATTGAATATATACAACCTGTAACAATACTTTTCACATGGATATGCATGCACAACAGACTTCAACTTTAATGCAGATAGGAATGAATCACATTACTCAGGCAGAATAACAAAAGTAGATACTTAACCTTAAAAACTCAAGCCCACTGTCAGTTCACAAATTAAAATCACAGAGACTAAAACGTTACACCAACAAAGGGATTAAAAATAAAGTGTCTATGGTTACAGTAAGACTGAGGACTGCCAGACTACAGCAAACAAGCCACGACACAACTGAGGTTCTGGAAAATGGTTGCACACAGCTGGTTACCTTAAGAGAATGTACCACAGGTTCAGGCTGCTGAGAAGGTGTGGTATGTCCACTGAAGCTAGCTGGAGAGTTGGGGGAACTGTTACTCCCATCAGCCCCTGATGACAACCTAAAAGAACCCTTAGTAGAAAACCAACAACTTTGTTATTAAAACAAAAGTCGTTTATAACCATACAGATGCCATTAAATATGCAGTCTAACCATCAAATGAGCAATATCAGTCTTATTTTTTTCTATCACCCCCCCACATTTTCTTAGTCTACCTTAAGACACACTCAATCTATTCACTGGAATACTCTTGCTACTTGAGTGATGCAAAAACAAGAACCATCCCCAATAGCATCTGGATGTCATCTGCAATTTACCAAAGAGTGCAATACTCCCAAGGAATAGCCATTAAGAGCATATCAAGACTGATTTTTGAAATCCAAAGACCCAGAGAACAAGGGATTCATGAGGTACTCCTCAGCCGAGTGAAACATTTATTCAGCAGGTCAAATGTCATATTCCATATGTCTCAGGAAAACATTAACACATAACACTGTTGCACTGGAGAAATTGTCTTTTATAAAACCCTTGTTTTGGGAAAGGTCTATAATAACTATAATAACAGAACATTTTAAAAGAGGCTTAGCTTAGTTCAACGTTTCTTTGAACAAGTATTCATTTCCTAGCCTCTGTTAAAATGAAAACCAAAATAGATACAAGTTACATATTTGTTAATTAATGATTCTTCAACTCAGTGAGTGAGAAATGATTAATTAAACCTGTGTGAGCCATGGTCACCTGGGAACTCCTCTCAGGGGTCTGCAGCTTTTCTGAATATTGATTGAGAAAAGACTAATGGATCAACAAGGAAAAAGACAACAGCAATTAGCTTCTCTTAGAAAAGTAGCAGGGAGAAATTTCCAAACCTGTTTTTTGTGGAGTGTGCCCTTCATTCTTAAGGGACCTGAGGATTTTAATTTCTGTCCACCAAAAAACTACAGATTCAGCCACAACTAATAGATTAATCAGTAATCCACTTAGTTGGTCCTGTTAAAATAATATTCCTAAGAAGCAGGAACCACTGAGGGTGTGCTGTAAATTCATAAAGAGAGAGAGAGACAACAGTGTTTGGGGACATTCAGGTATAACAGCTGCAGGAGAATGTCCATGGGGGACATTTTTAGGGAGCGAAGGGGCAAGCTGAGCACAGCAAGCCAAAGTTATGGGCCATGCACACCCAATGTTACTCACATAGAATTTAACAAGCCCTGAAATTTGGAATATAATGTCCCTTCTCTTGTTGTTGTCGTCATTTCTACCAATACCCTTCAAGGCTCCACATTACTCCCAGCGAGCCTAGGAAGGAAAGATGTATTATTTTCTATGCCATAAGAACTGTGCAATCTAACTGCTCATGCCTGCAGACCAAACTAAGCACCAGGAAGAGGAAGCAGTCCAATGAGACATTGTTATACTTCTTTAGCTTCTCTCTTTGATTGCTACAAAGTCTTACATTAAAAGCAGGTAAGAAAATAAGTCTGTCAAATATAAATCCCCCAAACCCTCTTGAAAACTAAATTATTAAGCTTGCCTTTTATGGGTTTGTAACATAAGTCGGACATAATAACACTGATATGAATAATAACAAGGCAATTATCTGAGATTTAATGATAATTAGAAAATAGACCTTTCCATCCCCTAAACTGTATACAGTTTTTCTCTTTTAGGTTAAGTGATTCCAAACTGGATGAGGGCAAGGAAACTTTTCTTCCCTGAGTGACATTGTTCCTCTTCAGTTCTCCTCCCCTGCTGGTACATCCTAGGAACTCTTTCAGAAAAGCATGCTTAGGGTATATGCATTCAGTTCACCTTGCATTTAGAGCAGTGCATTACTATGCCATGTTCCTTGGTGATTTGAGACACAATGCAATATTGTGGGTGACCATCACGCCATTTCCATCTTTAACCCCCTTCTATGCACAGCTTATCTTTAAAGCTTCTCTTTCCACATTTAGACAAAAGGCAGGCAAATTAGTAATGGCATCCGTGGGCATGGATCCTGTTTTTAAAAACATTTTGGCTTAACGAAGACTTGAAAATCAACATTAATACTGTCTTTGAATCTAATCAACTGGAATTTCTTGAATTTAGGAAAAGTCCTTTACTGATCATAACTATTAAGAAACAAACAAACAAATGCTTTTATTAGTTTCCTTTTGTTGTTGGTGGTGGTGGTTTTTTATTATTTTTTTCTTACTCCAAGACAGGGTTTCTCTGTGTAGCCTTGGCTGTCCTGGAACTCCCTCTGTAGACGAGGCTGGCCTCGAACTCACAGAGATCCACCTGCCTCTACCTCCTCAGTGCTGAGATTAAAGATATGTGCCACCACCACCATCTGGCTTATTAGTTTCCTTTAAAAAATGATCACAATAAGCTCTCAGTTGGAATATTTATTAGGAGAAAATGTATTACCTTTCAAAACTAACTTTAAATTAGCTTTGAGAGCATGAACTGGTAATCAACTAGAAAGATCGAGGTTCTCCCTCCCTCTCTCCTCTCCTCTCCTAAATTGTGTGTGTGTGTGTGTGTGTGTGTGTGTGTGTGTGTGTGTGTGTATTATATCTTTCTATTTGGGAGGCCTCAAAGTAACCAAATAAATGGTAAAGTTTAACACCAAATGTACTAAATGGCTTTCTAGAGTGTAACACTAGAAACCAGCATCTCACTCTCTCCTCTAACAGAACAGAAGTTCAGCTATCTAAATGCTTATGAGGCTACATTTGGACAATTACCTAGGCTCATTCAGTATGTAGTCTCAGTTGACTTATACATTTTGACTAAACTAGTTTTTAATGTGCTACTGAGTAGAATGCTGTACAACAAATAATGCTAAATAGTCTCTCAGAGCTTATTTCAATAAGATTAAAGCCTCTTATTTAAATTATACTGGGCTGGCTCTGAAGACGAGGAATTTAAAAGTAGAAAACCTTAATAAAATTTGAACTATAATTCCTGTCTTGAGTTGCTTGTGTTCAAGTCACATGTGAAGACATGCTGCAAACACATATAATATACAAAAAATCTCCAGTCACCAGTCCACGGGCAAGGGATAATTTTCCAGACTTCCTGGATGCACCTGGACTTTACACTTCTTTTCCTGAAGGTATTTTTGTCCTCTTGTGTAGTTGGGCTTGCTCACCCTTGACCCCTGGGTCAGAATAAACTAAGAAAACTGGTAAGAGGTAAAAGATTTCACTCCTGCCCTCCCTACCCCTCCCCATACAGGCACCTCCTCTAATGTGTTCAGACATCGTCTGCCCCCTCCCCATACAGCCACCTCCTCCATGTGTACAGACATTGTCTGCCCCCTCCCCATACAGCCACCTCCTCCATGTGTACAGACATCGTCTGCCCCCTCCCCATACAGCCACCTCCTCCACGGGCACAGACATCATCTACCCGCCTCCCCAACTGTAGTGACTCCTCTAGCAACAGAGGCCACCTGGTTCCACACAAGCAAAGGCAGACAGCTGACTCATCTTCACTCACCGGGAGAGAGGGCAGGCATCTTCCTATTCCTCGGCACCCTTGCCACCACTGCAAGACCCGCCGGGCTCTGGGCCCCCAGCCTTTCTCCACATTTGAGCTGTTTCTAGTTGGAGGTTGACTTCTATTCTGGGTGGCCTTATATTTGGAACAATATGGTACAATCACTCAGAAAAATACTGTTTCCCAAAACTCAAGAAAGCAGACAGAATAAGAAGCTTAATGAGATGAACCACAATGACCACAATGGCAAGCTGTAACATGCATCTTTATCTGGGGGAAGTTCAGAATGAAACCAATAACGATGTTCTTAGGCAATAATAACTGCACCCTCAAGCTGTCAAAAGGAGGTGATAAAGGTCAAAATAAAGAAAATAACTTAAAGACGTTCAAATGATGTCCTTTCACAGATTTCACCTATTAGGAACAAAATTCTCACAAATCTTCCAGATATACAAACTGTAGAACTCCCGAATTTAACAGAAAAAATTAGTAATGCAATTTGAAGCAATATGCACTTTTGGTAACAAATACAAATTGGAAATTTAACTGATAATTTGTCAAATTCTCAACAAAAAATTGTTGCATAGGAAAAATTATAAAGTCCTAAGAGGTATAAAAATAACTTTTATATGCCAGATTTCTATTAGTTAGTCAATGTTCAAATGTCTATACTAATTGGTAGTAGGAATAATATAAGTTAACAAAAAAGAAAATTCTAAAAATAAGTTTCCTGAAATTTCAGATTTCCTGCATGGCCAACCTGTATAAATCTATAAAAATTATGAGAAGCAAGTGAACTTATTAGAATAAGGTGTCTTTTTCTTCCTAAAGCTACTATGTCCCTAGGAAAAACAATCAAACATCCCTCCCACACAATGGCTAATAATCCCAGTGTAGACCCATGGAGGTTAATTCTGAGATACTGAAACTGAGAATCAAATGTTTTTGTTCTCTTTCGTAGGGCTGAGGCCTCATGGTCATTCCCCATCCACTTTCCCTGTCTATTAGACCACAAAATGGCCTTCCAATATCTGAAAACATACATATAAGTAACATACAGACTGAGCATGCCATATTTAGGAACATATATGTACATACATATGAGCACATAACAAAAACTAATGAAAAAGAGGCCATGAATTGAAAGAAAGAAAGAAAAAAAAGAGTATATGAGAGGGTTTGAATAGAAAAAGGATAAGAAGGAAATGATGTAATATAATTTCAAAAATAAAAGAAATTTTTAAAAAGTATTTTAGTTTTCATATCCATTTCCTGGAAGTTGGGGCCTTGGCGTCATTTTCACTGTAATTTTATGGGACGAGAGAGGAAAACACACCATGGTCTTAAGTCAAAGGTACATTGCTTACACTAGTTGATCCTCCCAAACCCTGGACTCAGTCTGTGAAGTCAGCTCCAGGGACACATGTCCAGTCAGTCACGCATACTCTGCTATTCATATGTAACAGAAAATTGGACATTTGTGCTAGAGTCAATGGTCACTTCAGCACCCAATATTCATGTGAAAATCATTCTTTTGTTAATTATCTTATATGTAGATACCTAACCTATTTGATTATCAAAATAATTATATTCAACAATTTATAAAATGGTTGATAGCTTTAATTTTAACACCCACCCACACTAATCAGTTCTATTTCTGAGAGGATCATTAATTATAAATGCAAATTTTATAGATCCTTTTACAAGTCTTCTGGATTTGGTGATTTTCATGATGTAGACATCTCTCAGACCTTAAAATTTCCAGATCCATGAGATAAGTAAATCATACAGGACTAAACTTATTTTTATTCTCTCTTCCCATGCAGTGAGGCCAAATCCCAACATGTGGCCTTTATAGTAAAATATTACCTCACCCATGTAATCTACAGCAGAGTCTCTAATTTGATGATGATATAACTATTTTAATGAAAAATATGCTTCTGGAGAATCAGGATTCGTGATGTGCTAACTTATGTCAATATGTGTTTTAAAACTGAGGTACATGGAAAATGCATTCTGAGATAGCTACTATCTTTTGACCTCTGTTCATACCAACAATGACTCTCAGATTTTTGCCAGCTCTCCAATCATCCACCACATAATTTTCTCAAGACAACTTCATAAAATAGAAGAAATTTTTAGTATCTCCACCTCTGGGATTAATTCTGGCAACATGGGAAACCCAATCCTGGTCATCAACTACCCCATACAGTAATAATTATCCTCCAATAAGCTGGATGCCATTAAACTGAAATTATTTTTGAAATTTGCAAATGTATTCATTTCCTATATATTCTTTAATGTAATTCCTATGTCTGGCTTGGCAATGTGAGTCAATAAGAAAAATGAATAGACTTAAAAGGAGGGAGGAAAATGGGTGAGAGTCAAAGTGAGAATCACTCTTCTTAAGTTCCACAGAAGTGTACAATAGTGATTTGTTTTTATTCTCTCAAACTCGAGGAACTTTTGAACGGTGCACAGTGTAGAAAAGCACAATGCTTTGGAAATTGGTGAAGAAAAGAAAAGTGAACATTAAGACCTAAGAGGAAGACAAAAGGACTGTCCAGGGTGTACTCCTATAATGCCAGGCTTCTCAAATCAGACAAAATAAAGCTTTCCATTAGAAGACCAATAGACTAGTTCACTAATAATGACTCATTGGAAATCTCAGTAATAAAGAATCAGAAAATATAAAGTAGCTCATATTTAAGCCAAGGGTATCTTAGCCCTTATGAGTCAGTTTGATCTGGAGCCTTCTACCTCATTTACTTAGAAAGGAAGAAGAAACATTCCTATATCCACAATATATTGGTATTGCTGGAGTAAATGCCTATAGTCTCAGGATTTGAAGGGCCAGAGGTTTGGTGTCTCTTTCAAACTCCTCTGGACTTAAACATGAATTCAACATTCAAGCAGCACATCGTGGCATTTATCTTCAAGCCAGGACTCTTCCAGTGAATAGCCATAATTTTCTGAACATGTACAAGGTTCTCTAAGATTATCCTTTCTTATTTTTTCTTAATGGGTTATATATGTAATCTAAGGAAACAAAAGTCAATTTTGTACAACAAACAATGTAACTTCTTTTACAATCATGATTTTCTCAAATGAGTCATTTCATAGTTTAATTATTCCTTATAGGAATCACAGAATCATTTAAAATATCTGTTATTCTCTTTGATGAAACACAAATCACAAAAGATGATTATTCAGAATTTGATTTATAGTCTCTACAATACAGAAAAAAATTACCTAAAAATAAAACGTGCAAAAATTCTTCCCAGTGATTCATTATAACTAAGGAAAATGCAATTACAAAATGATACTGTTTCCTGAGCTTTATATTCTACTATGGAATTCTGCAACTTGAACTACCAGACATAATACTGAATACATAGATGTATGTATATGTGGGGTATGTGCATTTACAGACATATGGGGGTAGAGTGTATACAAATATATACATATACACACATATTTACTTCTGAGTGAAATAATATTGCAGTGCCCTATAGCCACAGGCTTCCCACTTATCAGAGGGAATGTGTGAGAATGAACTTAGGACAGACCCTTACTATCAATATAAAAAGCCAACTATGGACACCTGAAGATTGATCAGCTAACATGGTTTCCTGTTAAAGATACTTAATATTTTTTTAAAATTTAAATGCACTTTATTTTTAGACAACCTACATGACATGTTTTTTCTTTAAAAAAAAAAGAGAGAGAAAGAAAAAAATAATGTCTCCACTCCAAATAAATCATGGTCAAAATAAAAGCTCAAGAAGATACTTAATATTTTATAAGTCCTAAAGTTTGGACAAGGTATCATATAGTGCCTCACACCCCATCAGAACACAATCATGGTTTAGGGTAAAGAGTGTAATCAGTCCTTCATTATTACAGGACAAAGGTAAGTCTTTGTCCAGTATCCTTTAGTAAGTACTGCAGAAGTGCAGATCAGATGACAGACTTGGAGATCATCTTGGCAGACTATCTGTAAGATTTCTTAGGAATGCTGGTAGCCTCTGTTTTGCATTAAAGACAATACATAAATGCTTTTATTCAAAAAAAAACTAAAACTACTTTTAAAATCTATTAAAAATTTATTTAAAAATTTTGCATACCTCTTTTCAAGTTGTTGATGAGGCAATTCCCAGAACATTTGAGAGATTCTCTCAAAACAATATAGGCTATTGCCACTGTTCTTGACTCTTCACCAGAACTTGATAGTAAGACACTCTGGTTGAAGATACCACACACACACACTTTAGTGACAGGACATGGAGAAAACGGGCTGTACTGATAAGGAAGCTGCCTCACCACTGGCTAGCTCTCATAGGACCAGAAGGTGCTCCATAGTCTGTTGGGAGAGAAAAGCCAACAGCTTTGCAGAGATAAACACTGTCAGCTACAATAGTGACCACCCTGGCAAGTTATGCACTCGAGTTCAGCAGTGGCAGGAATGTTATGGGTGTAACCAACCATATTCCAGTTGAATTTAGGGCTCATTACACAGGAGAAAACAAATGTCTGATACTGTAAATCTCACCAAGAACCCATTGTTAAGGAGCTAATATGACCCAGGGGTGAACCTACCACTATTATTTTTCTAAATGGACCTGGAACCAAATTGCCCCATAACTACATATTTCCATACCCACAGATTAATGCAGCCCTCAGTTCTCATCAAAGAAGCTTCTTTACTTAATGCAGGTCATTAACATGGAAACTCAAAACTCAAAGTGCCGAGAATAGGTGCTCGGGAAATGTTTAGCTATAAATGAACATCTCTGTCATACCCCTTTTCTCCTAGGCTCAGGGAAACTTTGGAAGAGGAGTTGAAAAGACTTCAGACGTCAGGAGGACTAGGATGAAACAATGTCTTCTGGATGTGACAGGAGCAATGCACTCATGAACTCACTGAAGGTATTGGCTGTCTGCACAAGACTTGCGTAAGATCAAGCCAATCACATTCCAGTGTAGAGAATGGAGAGGCTCAAGGAGCCTCTGCCACTAGCTGAGGAGCTACCAACAGTGACTAGTAGAGAGGGATAACCAGTTTTCTTTAGAAGTGTGATGTCTTGTAAACTGACCATCCTCCAGGAAATTGCCCCACAGCATTAATTAAATTGAGTGGGTTATTAACAAAACAAAAACAAAGAGGCTTGCTAAGGAATGTAATAAGGGAATCTGGGAGGAGTTGGGGGAGTGGGAAGCAAAGGGTCAAATTACATCATATATATATATATATATATATATATATATATATATATATTAAATTCTCAAAGAGTTAATGAAATATTATATTAAAAATAAATCTATACTTACAGAGATTATTTGTTCATTTAATTATTTTAGGTAATTATCAGGTAATATATCAAACATCATGTAACTATATATTTTAATAAATTTGTATTGAAAACACTAGGTTCAAATTATGAACTCTATGTGGCATTTTGGAGCTATATGACATTGAGAAAGTCATGTGATCTCTTTATGCCTCAGTTTCCTCATCTACAAAATATAGGCAATGATAAAATGGTATGTCTCATCCGATGGATTTGGTAGCTGGCATGAAACAATCTCTCCGATCACTGCCTTTCCCATATGACTGCTCTGCTTACTCTCATTATCAGGGATGTTTTGGATTTGGTTGTCAACACGTTTTATAATGTGTCAATTTACTTTCACATGTTTTTATATATAGAAATGTCTCTCAACCAGGGGCAATTTTCTTCCCCAGGGAAATACCTTTGGGGAAAAAATATCTAGTCATTCCACTGTTAAAACTAGGCAATTTCTATGATCATTGAGTTGATAGCTGTCTAAAATATTGCTAGACATCTTACAACTCAGTCTCATCCCATCAGAAAAGAAAAGTATGCTGCCCAAATTGTTAAGAAAGCCTGCTTTAGAGAAAGAGAACTATGTACAAAAACTACAAATCTACGTTGCTGTGATCACCATGAGATGACTTTTAGGAGGGGTCTGTAGCCTTCTGGGGGAAGTCCATCGCAGGGCTTGGAGAGTGTACAGCCTTACCCCATTTCCAGTTTGCCTTCTCAGTATGACAAGATGTGATCTCTCAGCTTCTTTCTCCAGCCACCTGCTGTCATGCCACCCCAACAATACTAGATTCTCATGCTACAACCATAAGCCTAAATAGATACTTCCTTGTCTAAACTGCTTTGATCATGATATTTTAGCATTGCTGCTATAAGTAACTAATACAAACGCCACAGCAGATGATGCATATGAAGAAATATTTAGAGTTCGAAATCATTTAAAAAAAAAAGTAGTCATACTCCAGTCCTCAAGCAATCTAAGTAACATCAATGAACAGGAAATTACTCTAAGAAATGGATTCAAATTAAAAGTGGCCCAAACACCCTAATGTAACAATACTATATGAAAATACACATTAAAGGCAGACAAAGGGCAATGGTCCAAAGAACAGAGTCTCATAAAGAGAGACATAGGAAGCTGTAATACCTTAAAAACAGACATATCAAATAAAATTGGCAGTGTTTTGTGGGAATTGTGAAGAAAAATAGAGCTTCCTTAATACACAAGGCAAACATTCTGTACCACATTTTAAGCACACTCACTAGGACAGAAGAAAACTGCTGACAAATAGAAGCCAAGACTCTGACAAGCAAAACACCATACTGTTCCTGACCAAGCCATTCTACAACGTGCAGAGAAAAATCATAAAGAAACCAGACATAGCAGTGATGAATGTCTCCTTTGCACACAGCTAAGGCATTCAGTCCATTTATGTGCATGTCTCCTCAGAGCGTAGAAGATACATGGAAAGCTTGTCTTACTAACAACTGTTCCCAATCACTGGGTTCCTACAACATGTTAGGACCACCACAGTGTTGTCAGTCCAAATATTAATACTGGCCAATACAAACTACTATTACATGTGAACGCCCCTTTCATAAGACATGGACTATGAATATCCGAAATAAGTAAGGGATTCAAGCAACTCAATAGCATAAAGCCAAATAATTCAGTTAGAAAAAGGACCAGGAACTCAAAAACACATTTTTGTTTGAGAGAGAGTCCCACTCTGTCCTCTGCATCGCAGGCTGGCTTGGAACTTGCTAACTAGCCTACTACCTCAGCCTCCAGCATGCTAGGATTACAGGGCAGAGACACTGCAGCAACCTGATTGGACATTTCTCAAAAAGAAGACAAAGAATGAGTGAACCAATAAGCACTGGAAAAATTACTACTCCTAACGACCACGGACATGCAATGAACTACATCTCAACCCAGTTAGAAATTATAATTACTGTAAGTGCAAGAGATAGCAAGTGCTGGAAAGGGGGTACAGAGGAAGTAGAATTCATTTACTTCTGGTGAAAAAGTAAACCACTACAACTATTATAGAAAACAATATGGAGCCTCCTCAAACACCTTAAATAGAATTACTATGTAATCCAATGGTGCATGCATCCAATGAGGCTGAATAAATGTCTGTCCTTCAATTTTCATTACAATATGGAAAAGAACCAAGATATCTAAATAAACTAACAGAGATATCCTCACATACACAAGGGTGTACATACATACATATAAAAATAGAATAATATTCAACAAAGCAGAGGATGAAATTTTATCATTTGAGAATATGGGTGTGTCTTCATGATAATACATTAAATGAAATAAACATTGAATGTCTTTTGACATTCTTGTCAAAGAATGACAAAAAAAATTACAGGATCTTATTCATAAGTGGAACTATAAAAGTTATCTTGTAGAGGTTAAGCAAATGAGGTAGCTACCAGAGGTGAATGGAGGGTAAGTTAAGGAGATGTTGGCCAAGAATACAGAATATCAACAGGAAGGAATAGGAGTTCAAGAGACATACTGTATAATATGTTGGTAATAATTCCTGTTTTAAAATGCTAGCAGTGGACATATAGCCACAAAGATAATTATGTGCTTGTACATGTATTCCCAAACATCTTTGGAGACACAGTGCTTTGTATTTCATGTAAAAACATTTTTTAATGTTTAATTTATTATTATTGTGTACTTGTGTATATGGTCCACCTAACATTATGTGTGTATGTACACACTATGCCACACATGGAGAAGACAGAGGAAAACTTTTTGGAGTCAGTCTCTACTCCACCATGGGTTGCAGGGATAAAACAAGTCATCAGGTTTGCATAATATTTTACCTGATGAGCCATCTCACTGGCCCAAAACTTTTATTTTTAAAAAAATTAACTGGGTGCTGTGGGATGGTCTGTATGTCAAATTGCTCTGATTGGTCAATAAATAAAACACTGATTGGCCAGTGGCCAGGCAGGAAGTAGGTGGGACAAGGAGAGAGGAGAATTCTGGGAAGCGGAAGGCTGAGGCAGAGAGACACTGCCAGCTGCCGCCATGACCAGCAGCATGTGAAGACGCCAGTAAGCCACCAGTCACGTGGCAAGGTATAGATTTATGGAAATGGATTAATTTAAGATATAACAACAGTTAGCAAGACGCCTGCCACGGCCATACAGTTTGTAAGCAATATAAGTCTCTGTGTTTACTTGGTTGGGTTTGAGCAGCTGTGGGACTGGTGGGTGACAAAGATTTGTCCTGACTGTGGGCAAAGCAGGAAAACTCTAGCTATAACTGGGTGGCAGGTATTGTTTTTAGTAACTTATACTTCATAATGATCTCTTGTCAATTGGACTCCTCTATGGGACACGTTCTGCTTTGTCTACTAATCTAGCTCTTGAAGGATAGGGTCTTAGGATCCTAGGGGAGACTCGGGCTGTCTGAATGTCTCTGGGTCTGGGGTACCACATTCAGAGCATATTTTATGGACTGAGATGATATGGCACACACAGGCTGAACATCAGCTCTGGGCTCATGTAGCTTACTCTACTGCTAAGTACATACCTACAATGGCAGCTGTAGTGATATATTATTTGTACTCTAACAAATAAAGCTTGCCTGGGGATCTGAGGACAAAGCCAGCCGCTATACTAAACATAGAGGACAGTCAGTGGTAGCACAAGCCTTTAATCCTAGTATTTGGGAGGCCGAGAGTCATCTGTATCTCTGAGTTTAAGGCCAGGCAAATGTAAGCAATGCACATTTGACATGAGCATCACATAGGATGTGAAGCACAGAGCCACAAACACTCTGCATGACAGGCAGTCAGAGTAACCTTCGAAGTCATGTGAAAACATGTGTTGTAGACAGAACCACAGTCTGTAAGGTTTTAACAGTATTTTATAGACATATCTACTAATCACATGAGAATTGTGATGACAATTATGTCTCCCAATATATTGTGTACACTAATAAAGCTTATCTGAGGATCAGAGGAAAAAGCCACTATATTAAACATAGAAGTCAGGAAATAGTAGCACATGCCTTTAATCCTAGCATTCAGGAGGCAGAGATTCATCTGGAACTCTCTGAGTTCAAGACCACACTGGGAAGAGAGCCAGGCATGGTGGCACATGCTTTATTTCTCAGCACTAGTTAACCATAAAGGTCTGGAGGTCTGTACAGACAGACAGGAAGTGACAGAGCTGGGCAGAAAGAGAAAATGATGGAGCTGGGTGGAGAGAGGAAGTGAGATGGCAGAACAGAAAGGCATATAGGCGTGGGTATACAGGAAGTGGGTCTCTTTGGAAGCTGAGGAGTTGGTGAGGTGAGGTTGACTGTAGCTTGTCCTATTCCTCTATCTCTCAGTTTTTCACCCCAATATCTGGCTATGGTTTTTTTTTTTTTTTAATTAATAAGACCGTTTAGCAATTTGTCTTGCAGAGAATTCAGAGAATTTCATTGGGGCAAATCTAGTTGAAATAAAGTCTTGGTAAGGTAATTAACAAAATGCTCAAAGTGAAGCATGGTCACTTGCTGCCTATACTGGATAATAGCACAAGAACAAAAAGGATGATGTAATGATTTAAAGGGCAGGGCCACATGAGCCTGGATGTAGATTTGGATGTGATGAGGTTGGGAAGAATCTACAATGGCTCTCTGCTTTCTGGCTGAGTACTAAGTGGTCACGCCATTAGCCAGGCTAGGAAATACCAAAGGAAGTAACATATCTACCTCCTTTCTCGGATTTTTAAATCCAAGATCAAAGAGGTGGTTGACAATACAAATTCCAGAAACATTTTTCCTCACTTGTACCTTCCAAATAGTTTTTTTTCTTGATTGCCAGATTTTTTTAAAGGAGTTTGTAAACCATTTAACTTATAAACACTGTTAGTTTCATGCAATGACAACCACATTATTGGTGATAATATGAGATCAAACTCTGCAATATTTTTGGGGAAAATAGAAACATTTGTCACTTAAGATGAAGTTTTGAAGCATATAAATATAATTCCCAAGAAAAATAAATAAACAGACATACGTAATTAGAGAATACCTTTTTAAAATTAGGATTTCAGAGGACAAACTCCAGGGAGAGAAGCATTAGTATTTTGAAAAGGCTAAGACAGCAAATATCCAGTATTCCCAGAGCCAGAGTAACAGCCAACAAAGCATAACAAAAAAGGTCTAATTAGAAAGCCGCTGACGGGCAGTAGGGAGGAAATAAGGACCACTGTGTTCTGTACATTCTGCTTCTGTACATCTGTACATTTGTGCTTAATTTTAGACTTTTAGTAACTATACAACTCCCAGTGAGGAACTGAATTTTTTTTTGAGGGGTGATGCATATAATTTGCCTTCTGATTGGTTAATATCAAATAGAAAAAGAACTTCTTATATTGCTTCATAGATGGATATGTCTGAGTATCTCTAGGTTTGGGGCTTATACAGTGGCAGGGAGGGTGAGGTGGAACACATTGAAAAGCAAAGAACTAAATTGGCAATATGGAAACAATAGGCAAAGAAGTAATAATCATTAACACTGAATTTGGTTACAGACTACAACCCATTAATACCTGTGTTAAAGCATTCAACAGGCCATTAAAACCCAGCAGAACACGCACAGAGTGGGAGCCCCTGTGACTAAAAGCTATTTACGATAAATACTTAAAATACTTATTGAGGTGAATAACTTTCTGGATTTTGTTTAAAAAAAAAAAAAAAAAACACCACCAACAAAAAATGTTGCTGTGGGATAGTCCTTCTGCATGTTGTGAATATGTGTTGCTACCATTGGTTCATAAAGAAGCTGCTCTAGCCTATTCAAGACAGCTTATAGACAGGCAGAAAATCCAAGAGAGATAGGGGAGAAGAAAGGTAGAGTCAGGGAGATGCCATTCAGCTGCCCAAGGAACAAGATGCCAGCCACGTTGTAAAATATAGATTAATAGAAATGGGTTAATCTAATTTGTCAGAGCTAGCTAGCAATAAGCCTGAGCCATAGACCAAACAGTTTGAAATTAATATTAAGTCTCTGGCTGGTTATTCGGGAACAGGCAGGTAGGAGAAAGTCGTCTGTTTACAAATGGCACCAACCATCTGTCATGGATCCACATAGACCTGAGAAAGCGTAAAATAGATTCTGAACACACAGAGACAGAGCTGCACTGGGCTTCCTGGTTTCACAGTCTCATGCCAACAGCAGCACAGAAATGCATCTGCCTTCGAGGTGGAGCTGGCTGACAGCTGACATGAGCTAAGCTGCATGGTAGATTTCTGCTGTCTCTCCCACAGGCAGCGGTACAGAGAGGATTCTCCCAGCCGCTGCCTGCAGGCTTGAGAGCACAGCTGCAGACTTAAGAACACAGCTCCACGCTGCGTAATACTGCTCCCCAGAATTGGGGGGGTAAGCATGACTCCTTGGTACCTGTGCCATGGTGTTAAGCCAAGTAGGAAGGAGCCAGCAGCCAAAGCCCATGCATTCATCCTAACCACACAGATAAAACATTTAAAAACTCTTCTTGTCAGAAAATGATTACAAATGCACAAAGAGACTCAGATGGACAAAAGCTCTAAACAGGTTATAGTGTATTTAAAAATATATGTAGGCTTGGAGGGTGGGAGTGGGAAGGACAGAGAAAGTACTTACAAAAAGAAACAGAGTAGTAACATATATAGTGAGACATGTAAAGATGGAAAATGCACAGAGAGTCTGGATACTGTATATTGTTGTGTTGTCTTTGGGTTTTTAACTGAAGAGAGACATTTGATTGTGGGGGCTGCTAAGTTAAACCAACATATATATTTTAAAGGTATCTTGACTTCAAAATTTATGTTTAAGGATATGTTGCTTTGGAAAAGAGGTTCTGGTTTTGTTTCCACAGAAGATGAGAAGCTGTGGATTCCATCCAGGTTAATATGGGTAAATCAAGGAAGATCCCCTGAGAGGTCTCCAATAGTATCTATGGCCCAGATGATCCAACATCCAGAACAGCTTCAAGGCAACTGGCTGAAACAATACAACCTCATAGACTACTACAGTCAGGATTTGACCATAAACCTAAATTTTCTCAAGACCCCCCAAATTCCCAAAATATTGTTTATAAATGTTTGTTTTTATTTAAAGAGAGATATGATATAGAAACGATGAAGAAAGGGTAGATTACTATGATAAAAAGGGTAGATTATTGAATCTACTTTAATCAAAAAAAACAACTGTTAATTTCAAAATACTCTACATTGATATGGATTTTGGTTTATTACTACAAATTTGAGGTCAATTTTGTTATACTGTATGTATATTTCTACTCTTGTTTAAGGTATTATATTTATGCAACTCATTTAAAATTGTAACAAATCATTAAGAAATACAGATTAATAGTCATCTATGATAATCAAGCTTATTTATAGTCATATTAGTTATTTTAGGTATACAATGATATATTTCAATTAGATAATCTTCAAATACTTCAAAGGCCTATAGAATATGGCATTTAAAATGTTTAAATGTTTAAAATGTAAGAACTTGGACTTTTCTGGACAGTGAGACATGTCTGCTCCTGGCAGCACCAATTACTTCAAAGAGGATGATAGGCATCAAAGAAACTCGTTATGGAGTTTGCTTACATTGTGGAAAAGGCTAGCCATTTGGGAAAAAAAAAAAAACTGTTCTTGCCTGGACTGCTTGACAATATGTTGTATAGACTAGCCATGCAGGACCCATAGGAAAGTGACCACTGAACTTTGCCAAAACAAGGCAAGATGATCCTTCAGGTTCCTGCTTCACAGAAGAAACTGCCAAGACATTCTGCAGGATACAGAGATAAATAACTAATGAACTTTGCCAATAGGCAAAACAGTCCTTCAAATTTCTTGCTTCACTAAGAAGTATGACAGATACTCTAGACCCATAGGCTGAAGATAGATGCCCTAATGTTACAAAGGAACTTTGAGTGACTGTCCAGGCAGCCACATGTCTCTGTCATTTCTAGAATTTTGGAAGTTGCTTGCAATACAACTGTTTGCTTAGGTAATATTATATCCTTCTGGGGTCTTTGATGAAACTGAAAATTAGTTATAGTTTTAGTTTTCCTTAATTATGATAGAAGGTAAATGAGATATAAAACTTTAGACTCACAAAAATAGGATAGATGATAGAATATTTAATTTAATTTTGCCAAATGTAAATAGACTAGATATAATAACTGTAATTCTTACTTGAAAATTGTTTGTTATATGTAATTTTACCTTCCTTTTTGTATATGAAAATCTTCCTCTCTCATTAGACAGAAAAGGGGAAGTGCTGTAGGATGTCTTTCTATATGCTGTGTGTTGCTCCCATTGTTTAATAAAGAAGCTACTTTGGCCTATGGCAAGACAGGTTATAGCCAGGCAGGAAATCCAAGAGAGATAGGGGAGAAAAAAGGCAGAGTCATAGAGATGTCATCCAGCTGCCCAAGGAACAAGATGTCAGCAGACCTGTAACACCAAGACCACATGGCAAAATATGGATTAATAGAATTGGGATCATCTAAAATGTCAGAGCCAGCTAGCAAAAAGCCTGAGCCATAGACCAAACTGTTTGTAAAGAATATTAAGACTCTGACTTGGGAACAGGTGGGCGGGAGAGAGTCGTCCATTTACAGACCCTAAGTTTCTTCAATGAGTTTTCTGATACATAAAGCTCTCCTACAAAATGGGAAAGCCAACATAAAGTCAGAGGATCAGCAGGAGGCCCGGCAGTCACATGACATGAAGATCTTAGAACATTAATACTCATCTTATGCTGAGAGGTTTATTGAAAACAAAAAACAAAAGCAGTCAAAATGACTTAGACAGTGTGGCCTCTGTCTCCTTGGTTCCCAAGTGTGTCAACTGAAAAAGCAAAACAACACTCACACACACTGAGAAGCCTGAGCTCACACTCACACATACTGAGAAGACTGAACACACACACACACACACACACACACACACACACACACACAATATTTAAAAAGAAATATTAAAATATACTGTAACTTCAACTCCACTCTAAACTGAAGACACCATTAAGTCAGACTACCACACAGTTCACTCAAGGGTACAGACCCCTCTCTCCACTTCTAACTTAATCAGTCTGATTGGCTCCAAATATTGAAAATGACCTTTGTAAAATGTAAATAATGGTACTCTGCCCCTAGCTCAATTCTACTGGTGCTTTCTACCAACTCAGACTCAAACCCCAAACCTTGACCGTCACCAATAGAATCCAAAAAATGAGCCTGACTCTGGCTCACTTCCTGTTGCTCTCTGTTCTATCCTCCCCACACCACCATTCTGGTCTTTTCACTCTGGTTTCCTCGGTCATGCCTGACTTTTTCTTAAAGGCTTTAGTCCTTGGGACTCGCTTTGCAGACTCCTTATTTCTATACCATGCTCTTTCCCTTTCTTTTGATGACACTTCTTCCGAGAAGATTCTTCTAACTCCATGTACTCCCATTACTCTCTAATTCTACATGATTGTTTTGTTTGCTTCAGAGTGATTACTGCACATTTACAGTTTTAAGAGTAAACTACCTGCTAAACTGTAAAGTGCATGAGGTTAGAGACCCTAGCTTTCTTACTCAAGATTACATCCCCATTGCCTGAAAGAGGGTCCTGTGTAAGATGCTCAAAACACATTCAAGTGGTAAAGGATGGAATGGACAGCCTTTCGTGACATATAGACATTCCTCCTCCTATTTATTCAGGGTTGTTTGGTTATACTCACAAAAGGAAATGGAAGCCACTAATTTTCTTCCACTTACTTGACACTCCATTTTTTTGTGAACTAATCCAATGTTCACAATTCTCTTTCAACACAGTAATATCTACATGAGATTTTAAGGATAAAGAACAGCATTAACATAATAACTTCATCTCATCCCTCCATACAAATCTTGATCACAGGTAAAGACACAACCTGAGGCTCTCTAGTTTAGAAATATGCTGGGTTTTTTTTTTTTTTCCTGATGTTTCTGGATGACTTGAAAGGAATCAAATGGCCAAACTCCTGAGGCTATAACCTTAATAAAGGTAACCATTAACATATCAGCCCAGATATTGCAGAGGTTGATTTTAAAATGTCTGGAAAGGACTAAAGTGAAGGTTTAAGGAAGTCAACTTTCAGGTTTTTGAGGAACGAACAGGTTAAGGAGACAGGTTAAGCAGCAGAAGTGGGTATTCTAAGGTTAGTCAAAGCTACTTTCCAAAAGTAGAAAGTACTGTTCTAGTTCAAGGTAGAATGATCAGAGACTGCCTGACTCTCAATAAGCCACTTGTTCTCAACAGGAGAATGGAGAGCCCCATCAATTAGTTTCATGTGGCATCTGTGAAGGGTGACTAATAAATGTGATTGTGAAGCACTCTGAAAATGCTAAGTGCCATGGAGAGGCCTTGTAATTACCAGGTTGTCATTGGGTCACCACCCAAGGATTGTGAACACTCTTACCTCATCTTTCTTTTTAAGCTTTATTTTGCTTTAATTGACGAGAGGTAAATGTACGCATTACAGGATAGAGCATGAACATCACACTGTGTGATCTTTCAAAGCCCCTTTCTACCCCCAGCTCTTCTAATGTCAATCCATCTTAATGACAAGTAGGTGAGGGCTCGCCTCTCATTCCCACTGCATACAAAATGTGCTGCAGATGGCAAAGTAGCCTTTGTTCTCCCTAAAGTGCCCTGCACATTCTTGATGAATAGATACTGCATAAACAGTAACCTGTCTTTTATCAACACACATGAGTAAAGATAATGGGAAAAGAGAATATCAATAAGAAGGACTTGAAAAATACAGAATTTATTTAATTGAGAGAAGTCTGCAAGTTTCTCATTCTTCTATACAATGCTCTCACTTAAGGAAAAATGAGAGATTGATTTCAAACCTCCCCTCCTTAGCCAAAAATAACTTTTCTCATTCATTGATAAACACAAAACTAGAATTTTACTTGTCTTTGTAGGACTGTATAAAAACTCGTGTTTTGTTTTTTTTTTTCAAAACTGCCACACATGTGATATCTATTTTAAAGATAATCCTCCCCCATGTTATTTTCTTAGCAGTCTCTCAAAGGCATGCAAAAACAGCCAGGACACAAAATTAATATAATCAATCACTCACTAAAATGCAGCTACAATTGCTATAGATAAGTGTTTGAAAATTTTCCTACTCAAGTGGAGCACAACCCTACAAAAGAAAAAAAAAAACAGCATATTTCTAAACTAAAGAGCCTCAGTTTGTGTCTTTACCTGTGATCAAGATTTTCCAAGTCAAATACAAACATCTCAGGCTGTGAAGCATTTTCCTCCCACAGATGACCTTTCATAGAGAAGACTTTGCTGGTGCTTGGCAACTCTCCCAGTGCAATCACAGCATAGTTCAAATCCCAAAACTGGTAACTTTAGTAGATTTGGGGAAAACAAGACAAACAATTTGAACTAAAACTAAAATCACTTACTAAAAAGTATGTGCATAATGAAGTATATGTATTATCACCTAAATTTTTATCTCTGCATAGATACCAGCTTTTCTTTTTAAAACATGATGAAGATGTAAGAGATCTTCCGAAGCAACTAGTGAAAACTTACCTTAGTTTTGAAATCATCTGGCAGAGTCAGCAAACTACCACCAAACTTAAATGAAGTCTATTTCCTATTCCATCCATAAAGTTTTATTTAAAAGCAAATAAAATAAACAAAAATTCCAACATACTCATCATTTAGATGTTCTCTGTGGCTGTATTGTTATTCTTATGCTTTTATGGCATGCATAAATAATTGCAACATATTTTTATGACAACAAATTTTAAAATATTTACTGACTGGACCTTTAGACATTTTCCCACTTCTACAAATAATGAAGAAGTCAGGTGGTGGTGGTGGGCATCTTTAATTCTAGCACTCAGGAGGTAGAGGCAGATGGATCTCTATGAGTTCAAGGCCATCCTGGTCTACAGAGTGAGGTCCAGGACAGCCAGAGAAGCTACACAGAGAAACCTTGTCTCAAAAAATGAGAAAGGAGGAAGAAGCAGAAGCAGAAGAAAAAAAGAAGGAGAAGGAGGAGGAGGAGGAGGAAGGAAGGGGAGGAAGAGGAAGAAGAGAAGGAGGAGGAGAAGGAGGAGGAGGGGAAGGAGAAGGAGAAGGAGAAGGAGGAGGAGGAGAAGGAGAGAGGAAGAGAGGAGGAGAAGAAGAAGAAGAAGAAGAAGAAGAAGAAGAAGAAGAAAAGAAGAAGAAGAAGAAAAAAAAAGAAGAAAAAAAAAAAAAAAAAAAAAAAAAAAAAAAAAAAAAAAAAAAAAAAAAAAAAAAAAAAAAAAAAAAGAAGAAGAAGAAGAAGAAGAAGAAGAAGAAGAAGAAGAAGAAGAAAATTGGTACAGTGAGAAGTTTCTGGAAATAGGCAAGATTTTGAAGAGAAACTGACTAAACCAGTGATAAGACAAATGTTCTTCCCTAGGGAACAATTTATTTGAGGGGTATAAGTTTTCTTAATTCTTCCTAACAGTAATACCATTCAATATCAGACTAATTGTAAGAGTAACAAAATCTCACAGCAAATATCAAAATAGATATTTCAGAAACTAGGCCCAGGCCTCCTTGCTAACTCCAAGCTTCCCAAAGGCAGCACAGTGGCACAGTGGCACTTTTACTTCAGATAGTGCTAGTAGTGTTGTTTGAATAGATGCCTTACTTCGAGAGAAACAAGACATGTGCCAAATAAAAAACAAGTGTGAGTAAGCGGGAAGAACACTAGTCTGGTGCTAACAGAAATTCTGGATGTGTAACTTGCTTCTTCCTATTAGTAAACATTGTCTCACCCACAAAATGAAGATAATCATGGAAGCCAGGGTCAGAATTTAAATCATCATCAAGAAGGACTCAAGAATGGGACCACAGAGATAGAGAACAGTGGTTAGTGATTGAGATCAAACTCAGAATAGAATAGATATTCCTACTATCCAGCCTGTAAACCAATTTCAAACAAAGGCAGATCTGGCTTGAATAATTACAGATTTAAAAGAATTATATATGATATAGAAAAGTCTCCTCCTCATAGAAAAGTCCATCCCACACTGAAAAATACAGGAATTGGGAACTATCCTTTAGATGGCCTAAAGATTATTCCTGACACAGACTTAATACTCACCAGAACTGATACTTCAAAAATGCAAAAAAAAAAAAAAAAAAAAAAAACATTGAAAAGAAAAAAAAACTCAGACATAGCAATAAGGTATTAAAATATTATAACAATATAGAAGTTTTCAAAATAATTAAGGTCCTTTGTATTGATAAGGATAGATTCATTTATAGCCATGAGTTCTCAACCTGGACTGCTTAACTAAATGAAAAGATATCTTACTATACTCCCATGCCTGGGTCTGATAAACTTTGTCAGCATCAAGATCCTGAGCATGATTCATGTTTAAGAAGTAGTACTTGAATGCAGTAGTCTTCCCATGCCTTCTTATCTAACTTTGCCACATTCCGAGCTCTAAAAAAATGAGCATACTCAGTTTTCCTAACCAAGAGAATTCTCTGCAAGGAGAACCAACTCCTATGAGGCCACATGCGACCATTAGAGGCCAGTCCTGAACAGACTCTCTAAAGACCTTTCCAGCTGCTGAAGAACCTTGGCTGGCACTTACTGACTAAAGATCATGTCTTAAAATATGATTGGATAGGGGATAAACGAGTACAAAGTGAATGAGGCTTCCCAAAAGAAAAATAACACACTTTGAAGCACAAAGTTACCAAATACCTCTTTGTTTAAAACCTTTTTTTATAAAGATACCATTGAAATCTTACCTGGAACTTCTGTCCACTTTTGACACTCAGTCTTGGTGAAGCGCCACAAATAGGAAGAACTCACCGCCCCCACCACACACACACACACACACACACACACACACACACACACACACACACACACACCATACACACAAGTTAACTCTGAACAAATCCACTGGGTTCCATTTCTGTAGTTATTGATATTTCCTTGATTAGTAAATAAATACTTAACTAAGATCATTTTTTCTCTTCAGCATGGAGACCCCCCTAGCGTGGGACCAGGAACAGCTGACATGTCTTGGCTGTTACAAAGCCTTCTTTCTCAGAGCCAGTGAGCATGTCAGTCCAAAATGGCTCCCATCTGGTTTTAAATTCATTAGTTATTTGTTATCTGTCAAAAACTAGAACTCTTGTCTGAACATTATGTGTGGCAAATAAGAGGCATCAGGGTTCATGGAAAGGCCAAGCCAAATTCCTTTATTTGCTGCCTTACATTTAAGCCAGATATTTCTTCTGTAAACTTCATATTTTCAGTTAAAACATTTTTCCTGAGAATAATAAACATGTTTCCTGAGAATAATAACTACATAAATAGAACTAACAAAGATAGTTAGACTATGGATTTTGGGCAATCATGATAATGTTAGCTATTTTCTTTTTGTGATTTATTTTTCCCTTTTAAAACATAATAAATGTAAAGTTGTCCCTATGCCACTGAGCTCTAATAGAAGGGTTTTTTGTTTTTAAACATAGATATGGCATTATTCACAAGGGCTTCATAAACAGTTCTCACCATAAGACAACAGTAATGAAAGTTCTCTAATTGCTACCTACTATTTTGAGATAACAACTAAAATTTTAAATAAGCAAAAATTCTGAGAGAGGGTTTCATTTTTTGAAGGTCTTGATTCCGGACTTTTAAAATGACCAATAACTGAGATGAGTCAGTTTTTGTGAGATCCTATGAAGTTTGGAGGAATGAAGTTCCCACAGTGGGAAGAATCAGACCAGGTAGACACGCATGAATCAAAGTTCATGTTGTCTCTTGACTAGTAATTATTCCTTCCCACATACATTGCCTGGAACCCTGGGGTGAAGAGTGAATTTATGGATCTGTGGCCTGTCATAAATCAGAACCCAACAAAGACTAAGGGAATTCTTCTGCTCAGAGATGGCTGGAGCATTTGAGAGCACCATGGAAATGGTTCCTTGGAGCAAGCAGGAGAAATCAACTTCAGGTTTTGGGCAGAGTGTTGGGAGTCAAAGTCTAGAAAGCCACATAATTAGGCTTAAGACAGTAGCTGGAAAACAGAATGCTTGACAGGGGAACATCCTACAAGCCGGCTCACAGCCAGTCAGTAGAGAGTACTGTTACCTTCTGGGACCCCTGTTTGGTCTGGTATAGCCTGAGAAACAGTTATGCAGTACTTACAAATGTTGGAGTTGTTTTCTAAATTATCCCACTGCTTATCAATGTAGAACTACTTCATAGAACTCTACAAGAACCCTTCAATCTTCTAAATAATATTTGTTTAGCTAAGACTCAAGTAAAGCTGTCACATCATGCTGTCCTTCATCTAGTATGTTCTCTGCATCCTGATTCTCGAAGCACCTTTAATCAGTGGCACATGCTAACATCAGCTTAATGATACTCACTATTAAAGGCCAAATGTGCACATACCCTAATCTGTGAAAGCTACACTGATTGTTGTCCCACAGTGTACCTCCTACTGTTTTTGTCTTATTCTCTATGTGGACCACACATTCTACAGAGAGGCCTCATACACTGGTACTTGGCTGCTATTTCTGATGCTTTGGTCTATGGCATGAATCCAATAAATTAGAACTCTTTTGAAAAATGCTTTCTTCCTCTGAACTCTCGTCTTTGAGGGTCACAGTTCAGCTGACTTTGATTTATGTGCAGCTTCTCTACTGTTCTCTCCTCAATCTGGCAACACCACAAAAACAAAACAAAGCTAATGTATGATATCCTGTGTCTTTGGCATATGCTTTTCAAAGTAATTTGTCTTATCTGATCATTGAATGTTGAAAATTTATAGTACATTTTAAAATAAATATTACCTATTGTTTGACCATAAAGCAGGAGTAGATAAAGCTGGTCTTATATTTCTGCTGTTTGCATTCTCTTTTGTCACAATTTGTTAAATTCCCTCTATCAAATGTCACATCTCTTTTTATGACATGTAACATTGCAAATATTTTTATAGATGTAAGAGATAATGTCTTAAATTGGGGTGATATTTATCATTTTTGCTTATTTTTATTTTTTCAAGGTTTATTTTTATTTCTCTGTCTGTCTGTCTGTCTGTCTCTCTCTCTCTCTCTCTCCCGTGTGTGTGTGTGTGTGTGTGTGTGTGTGTGTGTGTGTGTGTGTGTGTGTGTGTGTGGTCTGTGTTTTGTGTACATATGCAAGTGTCTGTGCAGGTGCTCACAGAAGCTAGAAGAGGACATCCAACCCTTTGTAGCTATCAGCAGTTGTAAACTACCGACAGTGGGTGCTGGAAATTGAGCTGGGATCCCCCGGAAGACTAGCAGGTATTCTTAACCACCAAAGCATCTCTCCAGTCCCGGTGCCTACTTTTAAGGGGTTTTCTTGTCAAACAGCAATACCTAATAAATAGCACTTCCTTTGAAAACATAAGTCTGCTTGTAATTTTGGATTCTACTTAAAGGTCATATTTACAGACTGCTTTTGAAAAACAACTCAGTGTCTCTGGTAATACTTGCAATAGTGCATGTCATAAAAAACCCGCATTCCATGGCCAGGGCCTGCCACAGATACTGCCCCGACATGCCACCTGTTCTCACTGTAGGCTGCTCCTCACCAATGCATAGCCCCAACTCATTTTCAATGTCATCTTTAATCTCTACTTTTAAACACTTTTTTTTTTATTCTAGAGCTTTAAAACTTTATAACTTTCTTTTTTTTTTTTCCCCCTCTTTCTCGCCAATTAGACTCCTGGAGATTCACGTGGGGCCTGGCCGTGGATCTCTGCATCTGGTTCCCTCAGTCATTGAATGAGATTTCTAGCATGACAATTAGGGTGTTTGGCCATCCTATCACCAGAGTAAGTCAGTTCGGGCTGTCTCTCAACCATTGCCAGTAGTCTATTGTGGAGGTATCTTTGTGGATTTCTGTGGACCTCTCTAGCACTTTGCTTCTTTCTATTCTCATGAGGACTTCATTTATCATGGTCTCTTATTTCTTGTTCTCCCTCTCTGTTCTTGATCCAGCAGGACTGGAGAGATGGCTCAGCCATTAAAGGCTAGGCTCACAACCAAAACTTTATAACTTTCAATGGTGTTTATTATACCTATTTCAGTGGTATACACAGAACCAGGCTTTAAATTATACAGGCTCAGGATACACGTAGCTAGAAGAAACCATACTTAGAAATGAAGAAAATGAAGCATTTGTGCATAACCAGAGAATCCACAACCATTCATCATAATTGTTTTATTTTTAAATATGTATATTAGGGAAAACTAGAGTCTTGATGTTCACTATGTAAAATTTCTTATAAAAATTAAATATATATATATATATATATACACACACACACATACATATCACTTAAGTATATGTAAATTAACACAGCTCAGTATATGAACCCACTACATGGGTATTTAATGTGACTTGTACCTCAAACATACATACCTATGCTGATGTTATTTAAATAGTTTTAATAGATACCTGGTGGAATTTTATTAACTTAGAAAGACACATATAAAAACTCACAGCAAATTATTAAAATTTTAAGGTATTTTTAATATCAAAACATAAATGACACACACACCTATTTTAATATATATTGTATTTTAACTCCCTTTGATAGAGTCATAAACACAGAGCTTGGTAGACCCTTCCACATTGCCTATGATGACCCTCTGGTATAGATAAGGAATATGAAGCTTGGGGACTTTCTAAGGAGTGTCCCCCAGGTCTATGAGCTAGGTAAGGTCAGACATAATCTCAGACCAAGTTCTCATAGATCCCTGTCCAGTGTTCTTTATAGCATGTCACAGTGTCTTTTGATTATTTGCTTGCTCTGAGTCCAAAGTCATATTTAAGGCTTCTTAAATATGATGGAATTATGCTTTTCCCTATGCAATAGCAGCATGTAAGTATAATTTGAGGAATTCTCAAATCACTTAAAAATGTATATACTTAATAATCTTATGCTGTTAAAGAAGATAATTTGCCTATATTATATTTCTTGTGCATGATATAGTTAAGTTTAGATGATATAAATATTGCCTATTTGAATTTATGTTTTCTGTCTTACATGGAAAGGACGTAGCCAATTAAGTGGCAAACAACCTTAATTTTCAATAGGTTATATTTCATGAACAATATTTACTTTGTTCAGGCTACAGCAAGGAATAATATGGGAAAATAAGACTTCATGAAAATGGATTGAATCCCATTACAGGAAATGTCAGAATCAGAAAGAAGAAGACAGTTTGATATAGACATCTCTACCCCAGTCACAGAGGACGAAGCCTATACCTGGAAATGAAGATCTAGTAAGCCTGAGCTCAACCTGAAGTCACAGCCCATTTGTGAGTCTCTAGAAAACCAAATGTTTCTTAATGGATTGCTGTTCTGATATCCACATCCCAATGATATTTACAGTGAATTAAAATAATTCCAAAATCAAACATGAAACTATGCCCTCCACTTTCAAGACAAGAGCTAGCTACCTAATTTTGTTAGAAATGACTAACTTCTATTTAACTTTGGTTTTTTGCTTTTCTTTGGGCTTCTAGGAAGGGTGAAGATGAGAAGAAGAAGCCATACTCCTGGTACAGAGCAACGTTAGTGTCTCTCATGGAACCATCTCCCACTCCATCGCTAGTCTTGGCTAACTTCTGCTTATTCAAATATCTGTAATTCTAGCTTTTGTGTCTATGCAGAAATATCTGATGCTTAATAAGTCTAATTTTTGTTGAATTCATCCAACAATGTCTATCATAAATCTAAAAATTTGAACATTCCCTATTGATAGAATTGTTAATGTCCTATTGTATATGTTAAAGATACTAAGTTATGAGTTATTGATAATATGGCCCCGTATAACTTAGCACCTGATAATGCAATAATTTTATCAATAATGGTAGTGAATAGCATAACCATGTACTTAATACACATGTCTATTTCAGCTACAATCTCCCATTAGGATGGCAACATCTGCTTATGGATCAGATTCCTAAGCAGGACCCTTTAAGAATGAGAAGACCTCATTAAAGTGTAATATATCTTGGCATTTTGAACACTCTTATGTTGTCTTGAACTTTTTCTTCTCTAAATTTCACTCATTGACATTTTCCCTGGTAAGCATTAGTTTAAATCTCCATTCATTTAGGTTTCCTACCATGATATTTGCCACCTTAACAATTTGTTGTCTGTATCTACATATGCCTCCATTCCAATGTTCCCACACTGATGTAGTTCTCATTTGTCCTTTGAGGTTCTACTGAACTTCATGTTAATTATATGACTTATCTACCTCCCCCCAATATGACTCCAAAAGTAGTCAGTCTTTAGAAGATTAACTAATTTCCCTATCTGTGATATCTGGCTTCTACCATGCTGTGTGACATATTGAGGTTGCTATTCATAAAAAAAAAAATTCTGTACCAAGTACTCTGCAAGATGCCAGAGTGATGTAAACAGCAGCTAAAGAACATCATCACTTGCTATAAGTATCCCAGAAAGGCTTACACTGTGACTCTGTGTGTGTGTGTGTGTGTGTGTGTGTGTGTGTGTGTGTGTGTGTATGAGAGAGAGAGAGAGAGAGAGAGAGAGAGAGAGAGAGAGAGAGAGAGAGAGAGAGAGAGAGAGAGACACTGATCTCCCCAAGAGTAATTTCTACCCCAAAAGAAACCTGTACTTACAGTCCTACAAAATTACAAAATATTGGCAAATCATGTAGTCAGAAATGTGACAAGGAAAAAGAGACAAAAACAACATATAATAATGTCCACCACAGAAAAGAGAAAGGGAACAGGATTGGCATTTGTCAGCGTCCTGCCATCTCTGCCTGAGCACTGGGCTGCTGATCTGAGAGGTGAAGTTGGACTGACACTGTGTTGCCATGGAAGTAAGAGGTACAGTTTCCTCCACTCCTGTGTACCCTAACCAGCTCTTCTGGCAATAGTGACAGTTCTTTTCCTTTGTTCAGAAACAGCCCTGACTCCTTCTCAAGGCTCTGAAAGATGGCATTGTGAGGCCACATTGTGACCAAATTACATGAGAGGGTAAGTTTTCATTCCCAGACCTAAAATTAGATACTTCTGTGTGCATTAGTGAAACAGAAATAGCCATGCTTGCTGAAAGGGGCCTACTTGGTGGAGATCCCAGAACCTTATCTGTCACACAGGTCTGCCGAGGCACAGAACAGAAATGGGCAAGGACACCAGACAGTGCTGGGTGCTTGTACTGGTGCTGGAACCCAGCTCTCAAGAGGTGGGCAGGTACGTGGAAGGGCCTTTATGGCACAGAGCACACAGAGTGCTTGCCAAGCAGATGTTTGGTGCCAGAGCATTTGATCAAAGGGAACAGATTTCCCAATAGGACTTGGAACAAATGCACTTAATTGGCTTTGGACCTACCACAAACTGTTTGCTTCAGTTTTAGCACCCATTGTGATGAAAAATTCAGTCAATACAGAATAGGCAAGGATAATTCTCCAAAAAACAATGGTTGCCTCTGGGATATATATGAATAGCAATGGAAGTCCTCAAAGGACAGCATCACCATGTTTATACTAAGGCCATCAGCTAAGTACTCCAGCCATTTAAAGACATCTTCTAGTTGAAGAGAATTCACTGCAGTCCATCACATAAACAGATATGGTGGTATTAACAAATTCCCATGACCATCAAGCCAATAATGTTGAAATGAGCAGAGTGATTGAAACGAGCTTGGATTTGGGGCTAGACAATTAACTTCATGTGAGCAGCACCACTGTGACTCTCTGCTCACTCGGCCTCTTCAGTCCCGTGAACAGAAAGCCTCTCTGGTCACACTGTCATGAGTGGTTTTTCTATGCAGACTTGTGATTCCATAACACTTTATGATTCTAAAGTATTTTGGAGATGTTCCATAGAGAAAGACTATTGGGAAATACAGGGTTTCTCATATTTGTGATGGGTACTCTTGCTTTCACAAAAACTGAACATTTTTCTTAACACAAGAATGGATGAGACAATAATAGATATATAAAATGATAGATTTAATAGTTTTATACTGACTTCTATTAATGGTATGAACTGATTATCAGGTCAACCTACATCTATCTTGGCCTGAGCCTCTTCTTAACTAGCTGCCTGTATAGGATAATATCCCTAATCTCTATGAACTTGATATTCTATTCTTAAGATGTGAGTTGTCTTAAAGGATATGTAAGTTTCTATTCAGTTCTAAGAATCTATGGCCCTATATCCAGAAAAAAAACAAACTTGCATTTATATATGAGTTTATGTCAAAGCAAATGTGATGCTTTTCATTTTGATATAAAATTCCTTAGACAACTATAACTTGATACCCCTTGGGTCTGTTATTTATGAATGTCATTTATGCTATAGTAGGTGGTTCTAGTTTTTTTGATTAGGCCAATAAAATTGTATATCAGCTAAATTTATTTAAATACCAAGCAATTTTTATTGATGGTTCATATCATGTCCAACATGCATGTAGGGAACTGAAAGTTAAGTTTGAACAACTTTAGCATTATATGGATTGCTAGAGATGATACACAATCATCTGGGATATTTTTGGGATATTTTTAATGTGGTCTTAATAAAACTATTCACATTAGTGCTCAAGGACAAATACTCTAAGTTTGGGTAGTCTTTGCTGTTAGGACACCAGCCTTTTAAAAAGGCAATTTCTTTTGAAATAAAGTATCTAGAATAATATTCCATTTTCTAAGTATAGTAAAATGATTGTTCCTTTGGATATCATTGAAAGGTGCCCATAAACATGATTTGAAGTGCAGTTCTGTAATGCTGGCAGGGTACTCTTATGACCACGGTGGTACAAGAAACTGTTTCCCCTGGACAGCCTGCTGCTCAGCAGATACAAGGCTCCCACCTACTTCCTGTGGGAAACACTCCACAACCAGGTAGAATCAATTCCATTATGTCCAGCTTCTTGCAACTGTTCTATATAGTCAGCACTTCATTGTGGGACCCAGTAACTTTGCACAGTTAAATGATATGGACTCAGGCCTTTATTCTACCTTACACACACACCCCAATTGTAAAAGACAGAACCTTGTTGCTAACAAATGAAGAGATCAGCCTTTTATTGTTGGGACTTTATATAAAGAATAAGTGTAGTGTTTTAAAAGGAGATTTCTTCTTCTGTAACTGCCATACATAATTAGGCTAAACTCTAAACAATCAGAAATGAACCTGACTATAGCCTCAAAGGAACCTGACATACTTAAGATTCCAATTAGCAACTGCATTCTTATTTCCATTAGTCTAAAGACAAATGGGCACTCTTTAATAAGTTTAGGAATAAAAGATACCTTCTAATCAAGGCACAGCGAGAAAGCTCTTATAATTGAAAATCAAGTGTTTGAATAGTGAAACTATTTATTTATGCAGGAAGGTCAGCGTGTAGCACTGGATTGACCTTGCAAATAAGCTAACATCATGCAAGTACAAAGAGTTTCTGCAGGGAAGGATCACCAGACACTATTTGCAACCATACCAAAACATCTAAAAACAAAATGAGTATGCCTTTGTGCCAACCAGCCCAAGTCTCAATCTTTCGGTGAATATCATTACAGGATTCTCAGTACTCTGGTATCAATTTCTAGTGCTCCATATTAGGTTCTCTCCTTTATATGTGTGTGTGTGCCAGCTTGTGCCTACAAGGTCAGTTAAACCAGCAGTTCTGGTTTAAGTGCTATAAGTGAAGGAGATACTCAAAAGTTAAAAACTTAAAGTATTGTTTGTAAACTGAGATCGATCATATTCTTGGCATACATTTTAAAATGTATTTTGTATTAAAGTGATATGTAAATGTTTAATTAAACATGAAAGACTACTTTTCTCTCTTTAATACCTAGAATGTGATGTGGTATAATGCTTTTCTTTTATAATGTTACATATATAATAAGTACATTGCTTATATCAACATCATAGGTTCAATGAAACATGATCTTCCCTGCACATTTTTAGGGGAAAAATGAAACAAAGACTTTTCTTTATAGCAAAATCCCAGTGTATTTAAAAACATATAATTGGACACTTAGCCCAATACTTTAACATGAGGGATTATGTAATAACTCCTCACTTTATTATGCAATCCTACGTATTTAAGTATTCACATACTCCAGATATACCTGACAATGCTTCTGTCTTTCTTCAAGAGTTTTATATATTATTTTTACATATTTAAAAATATTTTATTATTATTTATTTATTGCATGTGTATGTGGGCACATGCCATACCATGTATGGGGTTCAAAGGACAATCAGCAGAAGTAGGTTCTCTCCTCCCACTATATGAGAACCTAGGGATCAAACTCAGGCCCTCAGGCCTAGCAGCATGTACCTTTACCTACAGTGTCACCCCTCCAGCTTCACATTTAAAAAAAAAATCATCATTTTCTCATTAGTTGTTCTTTTTTTTTAAATTTATTTTACAATACTATTCAGTTCTACATAATAGCCACAGATTCCCTTGTTCTCTCCCTTCCTGCCCCCTCCCCTTCCCCCCAGACCACCCCCCATTCCCACCGCCTCAAGATCAAGGTCTCCCCCGAGGACTGGGATTGACCTGATAGACTCAGTCCAGGCAGGTCCAGTCCCCTCCTCCCAGATTGAGCCAAGTGTCCCTGCATAAGTCCCAGGTTTCAAACAGCTAACTCATGCAACGAGCCCAGGACCTGGTACCACTGCCTAGATGCCTCCCAAACAGATCAAGCCAATCAGCTGTCTCACCTATTCAGAGGGCCTGATCCAGTTGGGGGCCCCTCAGCCTTTGATTCATAGTTCATGTGTTTCCATTCGTTTGGCTATTTGTCCCTGTGCTTTATCCAACCTTGGTTTCAACAATTCTCGCTCATATAAACCCTCCTCTTTCTCACTAATTAGACTCCCAGCGCTCCACCCGGAGCTTAGCCGTGGATGTCTGCATCCAGATTCCTCAGTCCTTGGATGGGGTTTCTGGCACAACTATTAGGGTGTCTGGCCATCCCATCACCAGAGTAGGTCAGTCCCAGCTGTCTTGACCATTGCCAGCAGTCTTTTGTGGGGGTATCTTTGTGGATTTCTGTGGGCCTCTTTAGCCAAAAGTGTACAATGGAAAAAAGAAAGCATCTTCAACAAATGGTGCTGGCATAACTGGATACCAACGTGTAGAAGGCTGCAAATAGATCCATATCTGTCACCGTGCACAAAACTTAAGTCCAAGTGGATCAAGGACCTCAACATAAATCCAGCTACTCTGAACCTGCTAGAAGAGATAGTTGTTCTTTTCTAACATGATGGCACAGGCACTGGCATTTTAGTGTTTCAGATGAGGCCCAATCCCTAACAAAAGGGAAACACAACTATATTGTTTTACATTTCTTTTTCCTTTCCTCTTTCAAATTTATAGTTGCCTGAGATATGGCAAGTATAAGAAGTCATGTTTTATAATTTTCTTTATAACAGGGGAGAAGCTCACTGTTTTCAGTATAAGGATTCTAGTGCAGTCATACTATGAATCCAACATTGAAGGGAACATTTGGAAAAAAACCAGAATAGTAAGGAAGAACATAAAAAGAAAATGTATCAGTATCTTATTTCACAATGCAAACAGTCCCTTCTGGTATGATAAATTTGAGCATAAGCAGAGTCTGAGAATAAAGAGAGGATTCACGTCATTAATCCCAAGATTTCTAGAAATAAGTTGACCAATGAAAGAGACAGGAAAGCATTCTCAGATGCAGGACACAACAGCCCAAATGATCACAACAGAGCAAAAATGGTTTAAAATCAACGCCAAATTACTAGACCCAAAATGTCTTTCCAAAGTGTCCCTGCCTTCAGGTTTAAACATCTTGTCTTTGACGAGAATGTGCTTGTCTATTTTATTTAAAATATCACTTACTCATTGCCTGAGGGGCAATTTTCCCTTAGTCACTTACAAAATGAAAATGGCCATAGAAGGTGGAAGGAATTCAGGGGATCTGTTGCTTGGAAACTTCATAAGATGTTTAAATGCATTACTGCATTGTTGTTAGACAGGGTACTGCTCTAGAATTTGTGGATTTGTTGAATTTCTCAAGAAAAATCTTTTCTGAAAACCACCACCTCACAAAAACAGCCTCATTCTTATCAATTTAGCAGGTACAGAAACAATTATTTAAGTGAAATATATGACGAGCCATTCAATATTCCAGAAAAAAAATGCAACTTTCCACTCACCAGGGATAGTTAATGAAGTCCCAAAGTAAACATTGCTAATTACTATCATTACTTTGTTGCACTAAAAGAGTTCAATTTTATTAAAGAATTCTGGAAAGCACTAATTTAAGTAAAGTATGAATTTCGAACCAATAACTTTACTTAGCTCATAAATTAGCAAAATTTCAATTTAAATGAGTCACTTCCCTTTACCCACCAGCTCATGATGCTGTGGGCAGTACTAACAGTGTTATTCTCTCCCTCACTTTAAATTACTCCACATTCTTATTGACATTCACATCCTTTAGTGCACCACTCAGAAAACTGGGTAGGATGATGGCCATCATGGAACGTCATCACAGTTTACATGATGAATGGCTATTTACAACATGATTTCTACTATTTAAAGGAGAACATGTAATTGAGACTTTAAACTTCAAATGGCACTGGCTAGCTATGTGCTTCTGTAAGTCACCCACCTGGGGCAGCATGCGATTTTCTTCTTCCAGCTGTCTGACTCTGGCCTCCAGCTGCCTAACATAGGACAAGGTTGATTCTAAAATTAAAAAGAAAGAACTCACATTATACACAAGGTCTTGTTTGCTGTACTGTTAAGGATATTTTTGGTTGATTGTTAAATCGAATCAAGTGACTAGTCTGTTCTTTAGAAAAGAAAGAAAATTATTTCCAGAAAAAGCATTTACACTACACAGTTTTGAGTGTTGTACAATGTTAATCAGTATTCAAGAAAATTGTCAATGAGGAGGTTGAACTTTTTCACACCAGTTGGGCCTCAGAATTTCTGGGAACTCTCTTCACATATTTTTACTTGTCCCTTACACCAGACATTTTTGTGACGTAATCTGTAAACAAAATCAACTACAAGGTTTCATTAACTTTTTTAACTAGTATGAGTGTCAAATACAAAGTTGTTGGGTTTTTTTTTTTTTTTTCACTTTCCCAATAAGCATTAGAAGTTTTAGGAGAAACATTTATTCTTCTTCTCAGTAACCTACAGATATTATCTGTAATTTAGAGAATATCCATACAAGCACTAAATATTTAAATCAGGACTGGGCTTTTACTTGGATTTTGGCTGAGTCCAAGGACTATGATCTGTTTATTTGTTGTTTCTTTCTTTCTTTGTCTGGTTTATGTCTCTACCCTTCAATCCTTAAGTAAACTAAAGGCAACAGAATTGCAATTGATACTTGTTTTAAATTTTTCAAAGTTCAGATGCTGAGCACTCAGAAGTGTTATGTTTCATGTCTGTTCATACACAAACTCTCCATTTTATAGCTTCTTGGCATAAGAAGGGTCACACAAGGAAGAAAGTAGAGTTTTGCTCTGGGGAAGAGTATGACTGACGGTAACTCTTCACTAAAATGACAATATTCAAGTATCTCATACAGCAGGGCATGACTGACATTACCCAAGAACAGACACGTTTCAAGTATAGTAAAACGTGCATGGCAGGGCAAACCATCCAACTTAGTAGAGTAGCAGACTGCCCCCAGGTTTTCATGATCCAGGTTCTCAGAAACACACAAGAAAAGCAAATGAAACTGAAGCATATTTAACAGCAAATGCTTGTAGCCCTAGTCGTTGGAGCTTTAGATACGTATGTGATAATGCTGTGATCTGAAATTCAGCATGAAAAATTGTTTAGTTTTATCTAGGAATTGCTTAAATGAACTCATTTCTTTCTTTTGGACTTCAAAAGCAAGAAGCCGGCAATATGAGAAGTACCAGTTTTTAATTCCTAAATAAAACAAGCTCACCTCATTTAAACATAGCATGTTCACAAAGATCTGCAGAAAGCCACCCCCAAGAACATCAACATATTGACACACCGACCTCAAGATACTTTTCATAGAAACAGGTGGAAACGCCGAGGAAACGGAAGACATTTACTAGAAATGTGCTCTCATCAAAGCTTAATGGCATGTAGAGGCTGTGCTTTGTGGACTTCTCCGGGAGGATGGAGAGTACACTGTATAAATAGTGAGATTATAGACCTTTCTCTGCCTTACTCGGCAGATGAAGATGCAGTGAGGAGTAGCTGACTCACATAGTTCTGCAAACCCAACTTTCTCCTCAAGAAAAACAACCTCGGGCTAAGGACCTTCCGAATTAACAACTGCTCAGTCATGTTCTATGTAGACAATGAAAAGGAAATTATTTTCTCTATTAGTCCTTCTCTCCTTGTACTGCACTATATCCGAGGCAGTGAACTTAAAGGAGTGAGCACAGTCTGTGAAGGTGGATTCTGCTGAGATTGGAAAATGCTGCTGGGAGGAACTGGTTTGAATCCAGCGACCATCTCCAGTCACTTTAGTCTACTTATCCTTTGTTGTTGTTTCATGTTTTTAAAATAATTTCTCCCCGAAGTTCCTTCCTGGTCTTCCCCACCTCCCAACCTACCCAACTCCATGCTCTTCTTTTTCTCTCTCTTTAGAAAACAAACACAGGTACCAGGCGGTGGTGGCGCACGCCTTTAATCCCAGCACTCAGGAAGCAGAGCCAGGAGGATCTCTGTGAGTTCGAGGCCAGCCTGGACTACCAAGTGAGTCCCAGGAAAGGCGCAAAGCTATACAGAGAAACCCTGTCTCGAAAAACCAAGAAAACAAACACAGCTCATGGTTTCTTCAGCTCTTCAACATGGAAAGCTTCATATATATGTATGTAAAGACTCAGGTGTAAAGAGATGGGAAATGCTTTTAAACAGGTAAAATACATTTCATAAATCATGTTACAATGAAAACAGTCAGAAGTTTTGAGTTCATCTCTTTTTTAAGAATTAATCTCGTCTATAAGAATATAATCTCTTGTATAAGAAGATCATGTGACTGCTTTGTGTCAGTCACTGTTCCAGGAAGGTGTCTAAGTCATTAGATACTCCTTAGAATACAAGCCTCCTTTTTGATTCCAAGCCAGTGTCTGTCCAGGCCCCAGAAGCCCTGGTAACCGTCACAAGTGTTTACCTTCTCATACAATTCTCCTTAACAACGAATAGCTATCTCACACTGGAGAAAAAATTCTCCTATGGACAAAAACGAGCCCAGTATCTAATCTCATGGGACACTGGAGTATCCGTGCAGCCGGTGTACTCCATAACAGCAGATGGATAGGCATGCTTGTCCTGATTACTCCATCATATCAACATCCTGCGTTTCTATATCGAGTCAATGAAAAAACTATGCAATTCTCCAACTATGACATAAAATAACAGTTAATACGTATCTTATTAATCCCTTAAATTTCCAAAGTTTATTTGTTTCTAAACCATAGGTCATTCAAGCTTGACTAGTAGCAATAACCAGTATGGGATACAAATATATATGCTAGTTTAAAAAAATAAAACAATAGGATAAAGTATATGAAAACCCATGGATTTAAAAGTCCCATCATAAGCTACATCCTGGTCTCAACTGACTCCAAATAAACTGACAGAATCATTTGTAGGATAAGAAAGAAACAGAGCCCATCCATGATTAGCATTCATTCTCCATGTCTGCTATGACTCTTTCCCTATAGCCTTTTCCTTTGCCCCATTTTCAATGGTAACAACTATAAAGTAAGCTGGTCTCTCAGTCCTCACAAATAACATGAAAAAACTAAGAGAACTATTTGACAAACATGAATATTCTTTCTATCAGAAAGAAATCACCACAAAATAACATTGCAATCCAAATGCCTGTTACTATATACCAGTGACTAAAAGCCTCATAAGACTGAGATTTCAGTATGCCATTTTAGTTTTTACAGTGAAGATTCAAAAACATCATAAGACAAATAAATTACTATAGTATGTGTGTGTGTGTGTGTGTGTGTGTGTGTGTGTGTGATGAGAGAGAGACAGAGACAGAGACAGAGACATAGACAGACAGGCAGGCAGAGAACATGCATGTGTGTTATAAATAAAGAAGGACCTTATCTCTAAGAAATCTCCAACTAGATGAGAAGAAAAAAAAATCCAAACTCATGTAGGAATAAGAAACTCGGTACTAAGACATAGGAATAAAACAATCCATGTTGACTTCATTTTTTTAAAAAGAAGCTTGCATTTAAGAATGGATCAGCAGAACTATGACAGGTCCAAGCACATGTGGAGCCACAGCAAGACAGGCATCCAAGAAAGATCCTTGACCCTATTATAGACAGAAAAGGAAAGTCATCGTATGACAGCACAAAAAGGACCAGCTGGTTATCAAAGGAACGGCTACAGTCCCAGGTCCAAAGAAACAGCCTCAGCCACACAAATTGATTTAATACTCTAACAACATGCTCAAGACACTCAGGCAAGAACAATTTCTCTCCAAGTACCTCACTGCTCCTGAACCTTCATGTAAAAGTTCATAGGACTTCTTCATAATAAAGTAAGTGTCCAAAGTATGCAGACTGAGTGCATTGTCCCACATCTGTAATCACAGCTCTTCAGAGACTACTGCAAGTTCAAGGTTAACCTGAGCACACAGCAGGTGCCAAGCCATCAGAGACAGAGAAGACCCTCACTCTCACATCACACAACAAAACAACCCCCACCACAATCAAACAAACTAAAGAAACAAGAAGAAGAAATATATGTAAGAGTCATATATATATGTATATATATACATATATACACACACACATTTTGTTACTTTTTAAAAATTTTATGTGTATGAGTGTGCATATCTGTGTACATGTATATCTGTGCACCACGTGTGTGCAATGCCTATGGAGGCAAGAACTGTGCATCAGATCTGTAGCTGGAATTAGAGATGATTGTGAGCTGCTACATGGGTTCAGGGAATTGAACCTGGATCTTCTGCAAGAGTAGCCAGTGGTCTTAAACACAGAGACAGCGCTCCAGCCCTAAATTATGTATTTTCTGAATGTTTCCAATGATTGACAGATGCAATACTGGTTTTCTAATCCACGCAGTCCCCCAACTCCCAGAACAGTTTTCAAATGAGAGAACTACACTGCAGTACTTGGTCTTTAAAAGTTATTATGTAACACTCTATAATCCAATGCATCTTTTAAAGTTGTGTGTCATTATGAAGGTATCAGAGTAATCCTCATCTCGGAGCTTCTCATCATGCACTCATTTTATGTCAATCATTTGCATAAGTATCTAAATACAGTTTCCCCTTTTCACCTTGATTTAAAATATCCCTGAAGGACCTACCTTTGCAATAATCTAATGTTTTCATTGGACATTCTCCTTGACATAACTTTCCTGAAACATACTCAAAAGAACTATAAAGAACTGTCCCAGCTTGAAAGCACATGATGAAAAGACAAAACCATCTCTACCTCCCTGCTTTCTGAAGGAAGCAACTGTTTTCCCCCTAAGGAAACATATCCCCAAAATCACATGTGAATTACTCTATTGTAGATAGTTTATCATTTAAGTGAAAACTAGGGTTTGTTCAACTTCCGAGTGGTTTGATTACATAAAGTACTGTCATATCTTCAAAACTTTAGGGCAGAAAATAAAATCTGACTGTGGAGCTCAAGCACAGCCCAGAGCATTTAAAGGATGAAAAGAAAATGGAGTCAATATGGAAGACACTGCTGGCCATAGGTAGGGAGAGAGAAAAAGAGGAAGGAGAAAACTGTTCAAATGCTTATCCTTTCCAAACCTTAGGTTCAAACTCTGATGACACTGGCCTGAAATTGAGAGGTGGTGCTTTGGCCTTGAAGAAATGATGGGGCCCTGAAAAAGTCCCCCTCATGGATGGCAATAGTACCTCTCTCTGTAACAGGGAAATTTGTCTGTGAAACCCATCTTGCTTTCTTGTCCTTTAGCCAGGGATTAGCAGGAGGCAGGTCCTCACCAGATACTGCCCCCCCCCCAGAACTGTGACCCAGTAGATTAGATCTACTCATTATAAATCAGGCAGTATTTGGTGCTCTGTTGGAGCAGCATAGATCAAGCTAAGAGTCTCAGCAAGAGTCCAGTTCATAGACCACCTCCTCAGCAAACCCCAAGCTCCTAAAACAGTTTGTCTGAGTTCCATCTTAATCCCACTAGTCACAGACTTTTACATACTCCTAAAGAAATTATTTCAGAACCAACAAAACACATTTCTCTTTCTTCCTCGGGAAGCAAAGGTCAGCCTTCCACTGAGAATTTATATTAGCTACAGAAGTGTAAGTGATTAAAATTTTCACTATAATTTGATGCTCTTCTTATTTTTAGAAATTCTTGTAAGAATTAGCCCTTTCAGATTTGTCTGGATAGGTCATTCAGACATCCTATTGGCAGATAGTCTTTAGGGTAAAAAAAACAAACACCTCAACTCCCCGCCCTCACCCCAAAAAAGGAACTACAATTCCTTGAAATAAGTAGAAAGTAGAATTGGATTTGCCCATATCCATCACATTCAAGCTAATTTCACTCTCCAGAGCCCTGCCAGCTGGACAGAGAACTGAGGGAGGTACTTTCTGGGGAAACCAGTTCAGTCTCTGATTGGCCTAGAGTTCCATTAATGGCTAACTCTAAGTTAGCCAGGCATCCTCCTCATTCCACTGCCTAGTCAAATGTTCCCTATTCTTCCATTAGCAAAATAAAAAGTAACTTTCAGGTAACCAGTGATGAGAATAAACTTCTTTGTAAACATATAGAGTACACCGTAACAGGTGCTCAGAGAAAACTCCAAGAAATGTTGTAAATAAGTTGTGAGTGGTGCCCAGATGGTACCTTTGACTCTGCAGGTTAGTATTTCTACATTTAAACTTGTCCCACTCTATACATCCTATCAGCTTTCTTCTCGTTTGCAAAACAATTATACACCAGATGCCTTGTGATTCCTCCACTTATTTACAGTGTTACTTTCAATATTTGACCAAATATTTCCCAATCCCCAGCACTGACAGTGCTGCTCCCAGCAGGGGCTAACACACCAGCACACTATGGCTTGCTTTAACATTAACGATATCTTCCTCCAGTAGTTACTGTCTGCTGTGTGTTAAACGCTCTTCCAACTGAGATATGACTGCAAGCAGAAAGGATAAGATCTAAGTGTTTACGGAATAAACATTCCCCCGGGAAGACAGACCATAAAGTCAAACCACGCGAGGCGGTTTATGAAGGTAAAATACGCAACAACAACAACAACAACCTGACTAGGCAAAAGTCTTGCGAAGCAGTTCTGGGCAGAAGGGAAGGTAGTGTACAGCCTGGCTTAGTCACGAAGCAAAAGCAGCTTGAGGAAGCAATGTTTATCCTGTCACCTTCCCACAGCACTCAAGTTTTAAAACCTTGTGTAAACCACTTAAACTATTTTCCTTTTCACAAAAAAAACTTCACACTATGCCTGGCTTCTCTCTCACGTGCTCTGTTTCTTATCCATGGAAACAGTTGCTCTGCCTTCAGAATACACAATCTTTTGAGACTCTCCTGTTCACGTTCTTGCCCCTCCTACTCCAGAAGGACATTCACTCTCAGTCTATTCAGAACCTAGAGGGTTCCCGGAAGTGATCAGTCTGATCACCCCCTTCTTTGTTTCCTATTTTGATCTATAGAAAAGCCAAAGTCCTTACAACATCTGCTGGGATCTCACATGATCTAACTATTACTTCTGTTTCCTGCCATCACTTGCTCTACCTTGGACATGGGAGGACCTCTTTTCTTTCTTGAACACCAAAGTTATTCTATGGCCTCAGAGACTTTGCCTTAGTCATCTACACTTTCCTAATATCTTCTTTCCTGCACAGATGTATGGCTGACCTCCCCTTCTCCAACTTTCCAGTGAGACTCCAGCCTTTCCATTTAACTGTGCAGACTACCACCACCTCTACCCTATAGTCCTAACCTAACCTATACTCCTAACTCTATACTCCTAACCCTATATAGTCCTAATATAGTCTTAACCTAACCTAGTCCTAACCCTATAGTCTTAACCTATGGTCCTAACCTGTAGTTCTAACCTATAGTCCTAACCCTATAATCCTAACTCTAGTCTGAAAATACAGTTCTAACCCTATACCCCTAACCCTATAATTCTAACCTATAGTCCCAAGATATAGTCCTAACCCTATACCCCCAACCCTACAGTCCTAACCCTATAGTCCTAACCTATAGTGCTAACATATAGTTCTAACCCTATACCCCCAACCCTACAGTCCTAACCCTATAGTGCTAACATATAGTCCTAACCCTATACCCCCAACCCTACAGTCCCAATCCTTTAGTCTTAACTTATAGTTGTAATTCTCTAGCCCTAACCATGTTTTATGTCTGTTTGTCAAAATTCTACATCACCTCCTATCATGTAAAGTGGTGTTTGTTCATAGGCTTATTTCATGAGAACTATCTCTCACACCAAACTGTAAACTCTATGGGGGAGGATATTTTCTGTTGTGTTAAGTGGCATAGTACAAGTTTCTAGAGTAGTGTCTGAACAATGAAATTCTATAAAACAGACAAACCAACCATGTGTACCCTGGGAACAATTTACTAATATATGTAGTGGGTAGCCATTCCAGCTTGGATCTGGAAGTTCCAACCCCCATTGAGACTCTGGCAACTGTCATGCCTCGAGGCAGGGCGAGGGGAGGCGCCGGGGTACCCTAGAGCTGGATGGGCGAGCGCTCTCTCTGTGCGCTCTCTCGGTGCTGGGACGCTGAACGGTGGAGGTTGACCGTGCAGAGCTCCGGAGAACACCGCTGGACTGCGTTACACCTTCCCCAGACCCTGCGACCTACCCATTACTTAATTTGTGAGTTACGCCATTAAATAAATATCCTTTTAACTACATGGAGTGGCCAAAATAATATCTCCCATATCTGGCGCCCAATGTGGGGCACGAACCCACGACCCTGAGATTAAGAGTCTCATGCTCTACCGACTGATAATTTAATGCAAGACGGGATTTGTATTTAAATGAACACCAATATCAATGCTTTTATATTGCTTAAAAATTGCTCTTCAGAAATGTGGAGCCATAATTATTAAAACACAAAATACCACTGAGAAAATTATCAACAACATCATGACCATAACCAACGCAGACATTTCAATAACCTTAAATATCAATGACCGCAATCCTCCAATAAAATGATACAGATTAACCGAATTAATCAAGAAACAAAATCCATCTGTCTGCTGCCTATGAGAAATACACCTCAGTTTACTGTAAGGAACCACCTTAGAGTAAAAGGATGGACAAAAGTACTCCAATCAATGGAAGACGGAAATGTGAATGAGATATTTTCCTCAAAAGATGAATTTAGTAAGAAATTTTGACATGATTTCTCATTGGGTTGAAAAATATGCTTGTGTATGTGTAAGAAAATTTGCTGTAATCTAAATAATTATGTCCCCACAAATTTTCCTATATTGAAATTTATCCCCATTGTGATGATTTTAAAGGGATGGAAGCTTGTGAGAGGTGCCTGGATCATGAGGGATAGGATGATAACTCTTGCAAAGAAGGCCTGAGGGAACCCCTGCCCTCCATAGCAGGTGAGCCACTGCAGGCTGGAAGGGACCCCTGCTCTCCACAGCAGGTGAGCAGGTGAGCCATTGCAGGCTGGAGGGGACCCCTGCCCTCCACAGCAGGTGAGCCACTGCAGGCTGGAGGGAACCCTTGGCTCTCCACAGCAGGTGAACAGGTGAGCCACTGCAGGCTGGAGGGGACCCTTGACCCTCCACAGCAGGTGAGCAGGTGAGCCACTGCAGGCTGGAGGAAACCCCTGCCCTCCATAGCAGGTGAGCAGGTGAGCCACTGCAGGCTGGAGGGGACCCCTGCTCTCCACAGCAGGTGAGCAGGTGTGCCACTGCAGGCTGGAGGGAACCCTTGGCTCTCCACAGCAGGTGAGCAGGTGAGCCACTGCTGAAAAACAAGAGGTACCCAAGCCCTGAGTCTGCTTGGTGCATCTTAGACTTTTAAGTTTTTAAGTTACCCAGTATATAATATTTCACTAAAGCATCTATATAAAGTAAATAATAAATAAAAACTAAGATGGAAAAGAGGTGTGAGGAAATGTGGGCAAAGAATCATTTGCAGAAAAATACAATGTGTAGACTACATCTACCTCTGAAATCTCAGAATACAATACGAATGCCCTTCTGCTGAAAATGTGCTTTAGTCAGGAAGGCTTTTGGTTACTAATGATCCCTGGGAGACATCAAACATCATGTGGACATTCTCTCCCTGTTGCTCCTGACCAGGGCTCTACGCTGAAAGCAGAAAGAACCCCAGGGGTCAGACATTACACAGGGCAGGAGCTAGCTGGGTGCTGAGTGAGGGAGTGTGAGCAGTCAGATCAGCCTGAGCAGGGTTGCCAGCAGAGGTCCTTATCAAACAGTGTGTGTGTCTTTGAGATCAGAAAAATCCATCACTTCAAATGGGAGAACAGCAAAGCCAGGTGCTATCTTGTTTATTTTGTTTGGAACAAATGCTGTAGATCCTGAATTGTTTATCTAGAATGATTTGACAGAAAAATCAGGCTTGCTATTTTGCAGTGCAGTGAGAGCTGCCTTCTGGAATATTTGCTGGTTTGTTACATTATTATTTTCTATAAAAGAATAAATAGTTAAATGGACATCTAAAATAATTTATATCTAAATCAATTTAAAAATCAGAAAAAAAGTCTATACCCTTATTTTTATGCCAGAAAATAACCACCCAAAATTTGCTCATTTCTCTTATCCCAAGTTTCTGATTAGAATAAAATGGTGTTTTATTGTATATTTTCCCTCTCCACACGCAGTCCTGCTCCTGGATGCAGATTGGATATGTCCCTCAAACCTCATGTGATGGAAAGAACATACCCAAAGTCACATGCGACTGGTAGTGGACAGGTGGGGCCTTTAGGGAGTGACTGGACAGAACTCTCTGGAATGACAGGTGATCGAGGAAGTGGTTTACTGTTATAGGGAGTTTTCTCTGGCATGTATGCCCCATCTCAGTATACCCATCACCCACTCAGAAGCTGAGCAGCTGTCAGCACTGAGCTCTGGGATTGTCCACCCTTCAGGCCCTCTCTTCTTTATAAAATAGCTAGTCTCAGATAATCTATAATAGCAACAGAAAAGGGAGTTGGAACCTCATTGTTACAGCTTCTATTTCTGTTCCATTATACATGAGCTGGAGGCTCTGTTTGGCAAGATAGCACCTTATAGCTCTTTCCCAGGCTTTCCTAAGATGACCACAATGTTTTTGGAATGATGGTGTTCAATAGCTTATTGATGAGTGTACTCTGCTCTAAAATGCCCTAGGACCTTATACAAGTTTTTGTGTTCCCTGGACTATTTGGGACAGTTAACTTAAACTGTAACCCAAGTCCCCCTAATAAAACACACTACAAGCAAACTACCTGAAGGCTGGCTTGCTCTGCTCTGATACTGCATTCACTTTTACTGTATCCTTTAAAAACATCAACCTCACAAAGGAGAGGCAGGTAAGTAGCAATCAATTGAGCTAAAGAACTGGGAATATACAGAAAATATTTCAAATTCCAAAGAGCTCCTTGGCATAAGCACCACCTCACAGCTTTCCCGGCTAAGATGTGTCTTACTTCCCACGCTCTGTTGCTGCTGCTGCTGTTGTCACTTCCCAGAGACAATAACTGTCTTACCTAATGCAAGAGGATAAAAATGGCTGTCATTTTAATACATTGTAACAATTTTCCTTAATGTATGCGGCTTCCTTGTAAATGCATCTCAAAAATATTGTCAATGAGTGCACAAGGAAGGAAACCTGTAAAAAACAAATTTCTAAAAGAAAATAACCCTATAAAAATGTTATTTTCTCTGAGAGTAATGAATATGCTTTATATATATTTAGATATATTATAAGCCTGAAGTTGCTTTTTTATTGCTATTAGACTTTTCAGAAAATAAAAATATCAAATTATGCAGCAAAGAGTCATTAACTTGAAGTTCATCTATTGGTAATTCATAAGGATTTTGCAGAATTCAGTCTATGTACAATCTTTATTCTAGCTATGAAAACAATAGCAAAACAAGCTTATTTCTGCAACATTTTATATATTTAAAGTGATCACTGGCAATTAATTTGCTTAAGGGGAAAACCATATACATTGAAATATATTTTTATCTAGGTTAGTATATTTATCAAGTGCTTTTCAATTATTGTGAACTAACCTACTTATTGAGCATTTACTATGCTCTAGGCACTCTTTCACGTACCGGACACACTTCATTGACTCCACTTTTCTTCTTTTCTTCAAAGAATATTGTAGTAAGAAGAATAGACAGGGCACATTATATATACCACTGTCCTATATACATCCCATCCTTTAGTTTACATTTAGATCACCAGACAAGCCCTGGGTATCCAAGTCCACAAATAAATACAAACACCTTAGAAGAAAATTTCGAAGAAACAAGGATAGAATTTGTGATATTTCCAAGACAGGAATGATCTGGAGACATTGAAAGAATGGGGAGAAAACTAGAGTACATGAAGTTGGGCACCGAAAGACCTGAGCAGAGAACAAGGGAAAAAGAGACAGACCTGCCTCTTAGGAAGGGAAGTAAAGCACCTTAAAGGTTTGTGCTGTTTGGAGGAAGAGATAGAACACAAAGTCCTGCCTTATCAGACCTTAAAATGGTTGTTTTGGCTTTTGTAGAGAATGGAAAGAAGAGTTACAAGAACTGTTATTGATAGACACTGAAAAGGACACTGCAGAAGGCAGGTTGATAGAAAAGCAAGGGATGAATATGAGCCATGTCAGTGATGCAAAAAACAGATTCAGTGTGTCTCTGGGAAGTAATTCAACAAAGTGTATGTATGAAGTAGAAGTGAGGAACTAAGGAAAAATAATAATACAGACTATATTTGGCATAAATGATTATGGGACGGTGGTGATAAGTGTGTGACAGTCTGGAGAAAGAGTGGGATTGGCATCTGAAGTTAGGTGGTCTAATTTTGTTCTTCAGCTTAGATAATAGATACTGAGTAAGCAGTCAAAGTCTGGAGCTCAAAGAAGAGAGAGGAGTTTTCTTTTAAATGTGGAAGCCAATAGCAAATAGCTATGTTGAAGAATGGGAGCAGAAATAGAACTACAGTGAGCAGAGCTACATGGTGATAGTTATTGTTGATACCCTTGGTTGAATCTTGGAGGTTGAAGTGGGTTGGCTATTACTGAAGAACCCACACACTGCAGCCAAAGGACTCAGAAGATTCTATCTGGATCTAAACTGAAAGTCTCCTTCCTGCACTCAGTTTTCATAGTACCAGAAAGTACTATATAAGCTGCCAAGGAAGGGAAGCAGTCAATAGTCCTACACAGCCATGATGCCTATGAACTATAACAATGACTAGCATGGCAAGATATATAGTGGTATTCATATCTTTGCAATAACCAACAATTGTCAGATGTATGTGTGTGTGTGTGTGTGTGTTATATATGATTGATAGATTATACAGTTATAGACAGATATAAATAGATAATAGATATAGATACATAAATTTAAAGATAAAGATAAAAATAATAAAGAAAAAGAGACTATCAATTTGAGAAGGAGCATAGAAGGGGATAAAGGAAAGAAAAGGGGGGAAAGTGGCACAATTATATTTTAATTTAAAAAAATTAAAAATTGTCAGAACTAAATTAAGCATTTATTTGATTATGGTATTTTTAATATAACTTAAAATTTCAGTTTTTTTTTTTTTTTTTTTTTTTTTTTTTTGGTTTTTCAAGACAGGGTTTTTTTTGGTTGGTGCCTGTCCGGGATCTCACTCTAGACCAGGCTGGCCTCGAACTCACAGAGATCTGCCTGGCTCTGCCTCCCAAGTACTGGGATTAAAGGTGTGCGCCACCACCACCCGGTCAGGGTTTTTTAAACTGATTTCATGTGACATGCAAGCAAAGGGGAGAACGATCTGAAGGGACAAAGGAGGTTAACAAATGGAGGCAAAGGGATGGCACAGGGCAGAAGGAGGGACGAGTCAGAACAAAATCTAATGACACACAGAAAAATGCCAATGAAACCCACTTTGTTTCTAGCTGTAAAAAGTAAACCAAAGGAAAGAAATTTTACCTATATAGAATGTTAAGTTTCAGGTTTTAAACTGTTATTAATGAATCTAAAACCTCTTGTTGAGTATGAGCAACATCAGCTAACCTAGTATGTCCACTCTGTTCTTTGCACCCTTTGAAGACAGAGACAATGGAAAGCTTCCAGAGGTCTGGTCAGGAAGATTTCTACTGGCCACCTATTTCATTTGGGCTTCTCTAGTCTTGCAAAGATTCCATTATTTTTGTCTTCACTACACAGTTATTAGACAACACCAGAATAGTGAAATTTCATCATTCAAACAAATGAGGTAACACTGTAGCTAGTAACTTCTATTTGATTTCCCATGTCAAACACTTAAAAAAATCCAAAGGCATAGACATGACAGACTATACTTAATCTACATGGCTAAACATGATGTAGGTGTGATCCTCATTTTAGGTGAAAGATGGAACAATTAGAGATGTTAAGAAAGTCACAAAACTAGTAGGCTATAGATAGTTCTAGAACACAACCTGAGGCCCCAAACCACCCAAACCTACCACTGGAGCATTACACTCCACACTATAGAAACCAAAGTAGGGCAACCCCAAAGACCTCCATAAATTATTTCCCAAAGACTGTGAAATGCACCGTATAGGCTGATTAACACAGATGCTAGTGTGTGAAAGTTCTGGAAACTTAGGCTGTAGGCTGAGGAGGAAATGATGGACACAGACAATTAACAGAGACTATTTACTCACTATTTATTTTCAAAGGAGCTGCTTTCTTTTTTAATTAATTAATGTATTTATTCTTCTCTCATATTTTATACCCTGACCTCAGTTTCCCCTCCCTCCACTATCCTCAGTCCCTTCCCCACCTCCCATCTTCCCCAGGCCCACTCTGCTTCTGTTTCCCTTCAAAAAAGAGCAGTCCCCCCAGGGATATTAATCAAACATGGCATATCAAGTTCCAATAATGCTGGACAACGCAACTGAGTAGGAAGAATAGGTTCCCAAACACAGGAAAAGGGTCAGAGACACCCCCACTACCACTGTTAGGAGTCCCACAAAAACACCAAGCTATACAAACAAAACATATATGTAGAGGATCTAGGTCAGACCCATGGAGGCTCCCTGACTGTCACTCCTAGGGTTCCTTCAATCAAAGAATGGATAAAAAAAAAATGGTACATTTACACAATGGAATATTACTCAACTGTGAAAACCAATAACATTGTAGGCAAATGGGTGGAACTAGAAAAAAAAAAACATCCTGAGTCAAGTAACCCAGACACAGAAAGACAAACATGGTATATACTCACTTAGTAAAGGATAATCATGCTAAAATCCAGTCCCAGAGAAGCTAAGTAACAAGGAGGGCTCAAAGGGGGATGAATAGATCTCACTGGGAATTTTTGTGAGTGGAACAGGGGTGGGTGGGGATGAAAACAGGAGGGATCATGTGGAGGAAGTGTAGCTGGAGAGCTTTTTTCTCTGGGTCCAGCCAAGTCCTGCCAGTCCCAGAGCCCACTTATAAAATAAACACACAGACACTTACATTATTTAAACTGCTTGGCCATTAGCTCAGGCCTATCATTGTCTAGCTCTTACTCTTATATTTAGCCCATTTCTATTAATCTATACTTTGCCACGTGGCTTGTGGCTTACTAGTACCTTACATCTTGCTTGTTCTGGCAGCGGCTGCAGGCAGTCTTCCCTTCTGCCTTCCTGTTCCCTCAATTCTCCTCTCTGTTAGTCCCGCCAATACTTCCTGTCTGACTACTGGCCAATCAGTGTTTATTTATATAGAGTGATATCCACAGCAGGGAAGGATGGAGAGAAAGAAAAAAAAGTACTAGAACAGATGACTAGAATTGGGGGGTATTTCAGGGATGAGGTAGAAAACCAGTGTAATGGAAATTCCTTGAAAACTTCAAGGATGGCCCTAGTGAGGACTCATAGTAATGGAGGATATGGAGCCTTAACAGGCCATCTCTGTAACTAGGCAAGGTCTTCAGTGGAAGGACTGGGACACCAGCCTAGCCACAAAACCTTCAACCTACTTTTATGCAATATTTATACACTGTGAAGATGTATTGCTGTGATTGTGTAATAAAAAGCTGAACAGCCAACAGCTAGGCAGGAGAGATAGGTGGGACTTCCAGGAAGAGAGAACACTGGGAAGAAGGCAGAGTCACCAGACAGACAAAGAGGAAGCAGGATGAGCAATACAGAGTAAAGGTAACCGAGCCACAAAAAGGAACATAGATTAAAAGACATGGGTTAGATTAAGTTATAAGAACTAGTTAGGAATAAGCCTAAACTAAAGCTGAACTTTCTTAATAAATTATAAGTCTCCATGACATTTTTTGTGAGCTGGTGTCCCAAAGAAAAATCTGTCTGTCTACAATCTACAATTTGTCCTGCATGCAAGATGTACTGGAGTTAAGGAGACATGGAATTTGCAGAAGTGGCCAACCAATGACTGGTCCAACTTGAGACTCACTCCATGAGACGGAGCCCATTCATGACATTGGCTAGGACCCTGAGGCTGGATAGCCCAGAGAACTAGCATAGAACCAAACAGGACTAGCAGGAGCTGCTTCCTTAACTGTCTTAGCAATCAAGAAAGGTAGAGAAACAGTGATTCCTCTTAGAGTCATGACTACTGATGCTGTTGACATTGATGCTGAGAAATAACAAAGAGAATCTGATGTGCATCAACAAAAGGAAATAATTAAGGCATTTGGGAGGAAGTTGAGGTTTTTTTTTTTTTCCCCCCAAAAATCAGATACCTCAGACTACTATTTCAAAAGCAAAAATCACTGGGGCTGGGGAGATGGCTCCATTTCTGACGTGCTTGCTGAGCCAGCAAGAGGGTACCGAAATCTAATGCCTAGTACCATGTTAAAAAAAATCAGCTGCAGAGAAGAGTGTACTTGTAATGTTAGCCCTGGGGAGGTGGAGACGGGGCATCTGCCCAGCCTGTCTATTTGCATTTGTGCTCCAGGTTCACAGAGAAAACTTGACTCAAAAATAACATGGAAAGCAATGTCAACTTTGCTAAGCTGGACTTACATACACATGCATGTATACCTCCCCTGCCCTGCTCTCCCTCTCTCTCTCTCTCTATCTCTCTCTCTTTCGCCCCCTCCTCCCTTCTTCCCCCCCCCCCCCCGCGCGCACACACACATACACACACACAGTGATAATTTTTGACAACAAAATTCTATGAACTCTCAAAGTATATATCAGTGTTTATAGTATCTGGAAACCAGAGTAAAATCGAATCAATTTTTATACCTAAAAGACTGTACTTTGAAAATAGTGGTTTATTGCACTGGATACAATTCCATACAAAGGGACATTTCAAATTCATTTTGTCCAGACAATGGAATCTGTTAAATTTTATGCAGCTTGCCCTATCTTTAAGATTGATTTTTTATATCACTCTGAAGGTACTGCATGTTGTACTACAAAATGGCTTTTTTAAATCAATAGCTGTTTTTTTCTTACCTCTACAAAAGACAAGTATTGCTTTTCCTTTCAAAGTAGATGACGTTGAAAAATCTTTCAATTTTCACTTTAGTTACCTATTTTCAGTACAGTTAAGGAAGACCTCAACACATAAACAAAAAGAAATTTATAAATCAAAAGTTAAAAAAAACTATAAAAATTTCACATAGGCCGTGAACTTCTTGCCTGTGAGGAAAAGACCCCAGTTAGACATCAGTTTTAAAGCCTGGGCAGTAAGTGACTAAATGAATGTACATGCCTTTCAACAGGAAAACACCCATAGGAGTTTAAAAGGTTCCCATAAAGTTCAAGACAATAGGAGCTAAGATAAAGTACAAAAGTTGACTTGTGAAATAAAAAATATTGTGAATAAAGTATCAGCCCACATAGCATAAGTCAAACACTCCTTCTTGAAGCTGCAATAAGATTAAAGAAAAATGAAAAGTCCATGTGGTCCCATATGGTTTTAGTGAGGCAATCTAATTAAAAGTAATAATAATTAAATAAGATTTATGTACTTGGGAAAATATTATTTTAATAAAATATCCTCATGCATGTTAGATAAAAGGAGCCTGGCCATAGGGGTATCTCTTGCCCCATTTCTTTAATTAATTATTCACATGATTCTCTCCTGGCTCTTCTGGGAGTGCACAGCTGTGGGGAACACAGCCACACTATACAAAGAATGATGGGTCTGCTTTCCCTGGAAGAATAAGCAAAGTTACACAAGATTTAAGGCAGTGCCAGCAAGGGGAAGGTCTGCTAATAGAATCATCATGAAAGAGCTGTTCTCTCTTCTCTCAACTCAGCTTTCTGTCAAAAACAACAACCCAGGCCAATAGATGTGGGCATTGCAGAATGACTGAGGAAGGTTTCTTGAATCATCACATTAGAGCAAGGAACGGCACAAGATGAACTGTTTTTAATTTGCAGTCTGTCCTTAGAAAGCACCAAAAATATTAAGACAGAATAAAACAATAGACCCACAGTCTGTGTAAATTCACAGCCAAGACAAATGTTGGATACTTCTTACATTTACAAATCTATATATTCTTCAAAAAAGATCATTCTAATGAACTTATCTATAGACAGATTAATCTTCTTAGTCAACATAACAATTCCTTTGAAATTTATTGTCCTAGATGCAGTCTATGTGGGAGTGCCTGAGGAGTCAATCTATCATTAAGATAAATCAACCTCTCATATATATTCATTATTATCAAGCTAGGAATATATTTCCTAAAACACTCAGAGAAAAATTAACTACTTGGAAGCAGTACACATCATAATTTTAAAGCAAGAACTCTTCTTCTACTCCAGGCTAATAAGATTCAATCAGGCTTTGGTTTTGAGGTTTAAAAAAAGTCTCTTTGTGATTATCATCATGATGGCCTAATGGATAAATTTAGAGGGAAGAAAAATCAGTTTACAAGCTCAGTTCAACCCTTCACATAAGCTTGAGAAAGATTCCACCTGAAGAAGAAATATCAAAAGGGCGACAGTTGTTCAAGTCATGTTGAGGCAACCATGTTAGTGACATTTCATGGATGTAGCTTAGAAAGCAAGAAATGGGGGTACATTAGAGGGTTGCAGGGCTAACAGGAAGGAGGAAATGATTCAATTATATTATAATCTCAGAAGTAATAATAATAATAATAATAATAATAATGGACATTTAGAATTTTCTGAAGCTCACAGTATCAGAACATTCATTAACCACCTTCTACTCAGTTGGGTCTCATTGCAACAAAGTGATCTACAATGCAGACTCTCCCCGGAGCTCAAGTCTAGACCATCATTTCAGATGGATGTTTCCCTTATCCCTATACTTTCAGAAGCTAAACTCTGTCTTCCTGTCTAGTCTCTCAGCCCAGAAGGTCAGAGCTCATGATCAGAACATTACCAGTGTCCTGCTGTGTACAGTCTGTCTTCTGCCTGACTTCAGGTGCCATAAATCAGATTTGCTAATTCCAACGGACACACCAATGGTGGCTGGTACCAGAATAAAATAGTTTTTCGTAGTTCCTCACTTATTCAGCATGAGGACAACATCAGCTTAGTCTTTCTGCACACTTAAGTCCAGTGTTCAAAGGAGCTGAAAAGAGCACAGAATGCTTATAGAAAACATCATTACCAGGAATTATTGTGAGCTTTGTAAAAGTTGTCTGGGTACTTAACCTTACTCTGTCTTCTCTAATGTTCCCTTTATGCTATTTTAACTATTACCTCCTTGAAGACCCATTTCTGGAATTCATTTGAGATTCACAGATGAAAACAAAGGTCATGGATCTGGACTGCATAGGTCTGAATACTAACTCTACTAACATGGCTTTTAGTAACATATTAAATTCTCACATCTCTGCTTTCCTATTATAAAATAGACCAATAAAAACATCTACCCCATAGAATTTTTTCCTGAGGATTGGGTTAATATGTGTAAGTAATCTAAGTCAGTATCGACCACATAGCAATTTTTATTACCACCTGCACTTCATTCTGCTGCTACGTGTGTCTTAGCTATCACCACACCACCACCCCTGTTCCTCTGCCTTCTCCAATAGATTGCTTGCTTCTACTCCACCCTAGTGGTGTAACAGAAAATAAGATGATGCTCAGCATTTGTATGGAACATTTACCCACACAGTCAACTTCAGCATAGATTCCTGCCCCAGACATTGCAAGCTGTTGTGTCATACCAGCAAAAGACAACTTCCAGTGAGTATACCCTCACTGCTGTAGGGAACACTAGAAAGGAGCAGGAGAAATCTGTGACACAGATGCGAGAACTTGACTACAAATAGATAAGAAGAATAAAAGGTATATGCCTTACGTCTTTGAGCAACGCTGACTAAATGACTATACCCACAAAGTTTCTCACCCCTACCATTACTAAACTATGAAATTATATGTCAGCTGTTAATAACCTTTAAAATTAGGTAAGAGTAAGGATGATGCATTAAACAGTGTATTTCTTTGTTCAACAATGCAGATATGAGGAAATAGAGGACAAAGAGATAAGAAACAAGGAAGTAAACAAGTAACATTATTTTTTCTATTTTTCATGTAGATAAGTGTTTGCCTGTAAGTACATATGTGTACATACATGCTTTGTACCTGAAAAGGTTGGAAGCGGGTATTGGATCCCCTGGAAGAATAGTTACAGACAGTTGTGGTCTACCATATGGGCACTAGGAACTGAACTCACATCATCTGCAAAAGCAGAAAGTTCTCTTAACCCCTGAGCCATCCCTCCAACCCCAAGTAAAACTATTTTGAGCATAGTAAGTAGTATAAAGGAACTGGCTAGTCGAGGCACTTAGTTTGTAACTAATGAAAGAAGGGAGACAGCCACAATTGGAAAGTGGAAATTTGAGACTGAAGACAGCTCATACAAAGGGCCTGTGGTAGAGGAACTTAACAGGACATGAGCACGGAGAACCTTGCCTGCTCATTAGCTCCAGCCTTTGCAGTGAGGAAGAAGAGGTCAAAAGAGATTTTACAGGTTATTCAACTGAGGACAACAAAAAATATTTTAATAGGGGCTACCAGTAGGAGAAAGCATTTTAAACTAAACATTAAGCCCCATGTCTACCACCTATGTTTTTAGAATACGTGATTAAACTCCATAAATCTAAATAGGAAATGGGGTACTGATCAGCAGATGAGACCAATATTATTGGTGGTAGCACACTGAGCTACACAAAATGCCAGAGTAGCATGTCAGCAGATCATGAGCGCAGTGGGCACCAGTCTTCCATATAGGACAAAGAAACCAGAGAGGGCTGTAGACATGAGAGTGAGGCAAGACCAGGTGATCCCCCAACTCCATCCCTAGATTTGTCACAGAGGAGGCATAGACAGAGAAAGCAGGAAGCAGCATCTAGGAAGGGGCTAGGAGGTGAAAGCTATAATTTCTTTTCTACACTAAAACAGTGATTTTAATTTAAAATAAAGTATTATTTTTATACTTAAATAAATAAGTTGTTTGTCCAAGAACATGGGTAAAAAGGCTCTGCAGGAGACTGAAACAAGCAGGCTTTTTCAAGTCCCTTCTGAAAACCTCATTTCCAATTATTAATGCAACTCAATATTTCAGGTAAAATTTCCTCGTAATGAGGAAAGAGAAGAGTCTGGGGACAGATGAACTGGGTTGCCTGGCTAAGTATTTAATTTTCCACTTATCTTTGCAAGACAAGGGAAATACCTTCATTCATGCATTAATATTTATAAAAATGTCATCATGTTTCCTAGCCAAAACTTGTAGATTACTCCACATTTGAGTAGGTGTGCTCCTTAAAGGAAAAAGTAAAATTCACATTAACACGCATATTCTTTATGAAAGTATCTCTACACATAAACCACTTAAATGTATAAATAGAAAATCATAACAACTGTATACTTTAATTAAAGTTTGCTACTCAAAAGGAGATGCTTAGACCTCTTTACTTCATTGGCTTAGCTCTGCAAAATGCTGGCTTTTAACAATAGAAGAAAATCCGTCTATTTTATCATCTTTCATATATATGTGTATCTCTTATAATGTAAGATAATCTGGGTTATTTCTAAATATTTGAAGCTAGAATATATCTTATTAATAGAAAGTCTACTTGAACACAATAAAAAAATTACATCTCTGGCTTGGGAACATTTTACAAGCCATGTGTGATAACACACAGAAAGTTATTTTAAAACTTTCTGTGACAACTATTATTGATACTTTCAATTTAGTGAGTGTCAGTGATGTCTGCTTACTGTAGAAAACTGACATTTTTACCATTTTGTAAATAATTCCCTGAAACAGAAATGAGAATCTTGATCCATGCACTTATTTAAACATTTATGGGTAGTCAAAAGTATTCACCTGTACTGACATAAAAAGCTCCAAAGTATATTTAAGAGAACATTGCATTACAATATATTCTACTCTCTGCTTATCTTTACAATAGCATCATCTCTCTTTATCAGGAAAGGCAGAAGAGATCCAGTAAAATGAGACCATGGTTTGTTTAGTCAACCAAGAATCTGGTTCAATTTATGTCAACAGCTTCAAAGAACTGACCACTGAGTTTCATTAATGATGTGTTTCTATAAACTATAAACTATAAGCAAAGCTATAGGTGAACCTTATGATCTCCACTGCCGGTTCCTTTGCATAGATGCTTATACTAGGCTAAAACAGAACTAAAATTCTAAGGTTTGAATAGATGAAGAAAATGAAAACTATCTGAGTTTTGTCCTTGCTATTTAATAGACTATCGTAGAGACTTTTAAGTCAGTAGCTGAAATCAATGGTTAAATGTTATACAAACCAAACTTGACCATGGGACAGGTCTTACAATTATTGCCAATGAAGACTGACAATATTTTATGTGACATTCATTAATATCATTAACTGTTAACCAGTCCAAATTTGAAGTTCTTGAGACATGATCCCAGAATCAAAGTTGACCTTGCACAACACTGCTACCCTTTTAGTAGGTATTCTTATGACAAGCATGGCACTAAGCTGGCCCCTCTGGTTGACCTACACAATCGCATGATACTAGGAAAGTCTAATGCTAAAATCAGCAGGGAATTTGGAAATAACTATCCTTCCATCACAGCTTAAAGGCATTCATTCTCAAAGGTCCCATACACATTTTCCACTTTAATGAAGACCTCTCCGTTGATTAGAAGGCAAGCCAGTGGGGTGGAGAGATGGCTTAGTGGCTAAGAGTGTTTGCCACTCTTCGAGAAGCCGAGATATGTCCCTGGAACTCACATACGGTAGCACCACGTTTAACTCCAGCACCAGTTTAATCCAGGTAACACCCTCTTCTGGATTCTGCAGGCAGGCACCCACACAGACATTCTCAAAAATAAAAGGGAAAAAAAAATACTTTTTAAAAGTGCACTAACACACAGCAAGGTTTCAATACATTTTTTTAAGATGCTAAATTCCTTCATGCACTTGCCCATCTAAACATTGTTACCTTTTTCTGAAGCTTTGCAATTCCAAGAACCAAGCATGTATACTTCCATATTGGCAGAGCCTTCCTTCACTAAATTATGACAATCACTCTGGTATCTGAATTCACTCTATATTTTCCGTCACTTCAGTGAGGGTCCAAACAGATTAACATTAATTCATATTGTGGTTCTACCTCCTCGCATACATGCACTTCTTCTTAAGTGCAGGAGTGAGAAAATAGGTGTTATGACCCACTTAAGTACTTGATATTTGAGCAAAGATTTTCTATCTTAAAATCATTACCATAAATTTATTTCCACCAAGTTTATTCTGAATTTTTCCATTCCCAAAGGCTGGTGGAGGTGGGGGGGGGAGGTTGCTATTGCTATTTATGCAAAATGTAGTCTGATAAAACAATTAGTCTGTTTCTTCCTCTGTAAAATGTTTAAAAAGATTGTCTTTAAGAGCTTACCTTAGTCAACCCATGGGATTTCCAAATATCTACTTGTAAATTACTGGTTGGGAAAGGGGGAAGGCTCAACTCTCATGGCAGAAATAATGCTCCCCATGAGGTTCATTTTCCACAAGCCTATGACAAGAAATCAGGGGAGTGAGAAGCAGAGACATCCCAGTGAAGACACTGAAGCAAATCTGGGAGAGCCCACTGCAACCCCTAAGGAGACTCAGAAGGAAGGAGGAACAATTAGATCATCATCCACACCCCTTGCTCCAAATGAAGTTCTGAGGATCAGATCACAGAGCTCCAGAGCTAGGGCATGGGAAATTACAAACAAAAACAGAATCTACACTAGAACTTCCAAGAAGAAAAGAAGGAAATACTAAAAAGTTAAAAGTTATGAGAAGGGAAGGAATCAGCTCTGGCTCTCCAACTGTGGGTGGTTTTATGCACCAACAGGCCTGTAAGTGAATGACTGACAACTGTAGGTGATGTCCTATGCAGCTTTAGATCCCCTAGACTAAAAACAAATTAATCACCATTTATTAGGGGTACTTTAATATTAATGAAAGCATTAGAGCTATTATCCAGGTTGGGAGAAGATAAACTATGTAGCATTTCCAAAAACTATTTCAACAATTCTTTTTGCAAAGGTTAACAGTATGTAGGTCATATGAAGGAAAATCACTATCATCTCACAGTCTTTATCAATAGATGAGGAAACTGAGACATACAGAAGCAAAAGAACTGGAATAGCGTAGACTAGAACTCAGGACTATCCGTCTTCCTGGTCAATCTCACCCTTCTATACCAGTCTGCATGTTTGAATTCCAGCACAGACCACACATTCAAATCCATCAAGCAAAATCTCCTTTAGTCGCATTTTCTCTCTTTATATTTTCCAAGGTCCTTGCTGTCCTTCTCCACCCCGCCCCCAGTGTCTGAGGACTTGTCACTCCCTTGACTCTGTTCCCATGTTTTATTCATTCTCAGCTCCAGTTTCAGCTTCTAGCTCACCTGAATCTCTGTGGATTCTCTCCTGCTGGAGTCCTCACACCACCTGCTGCATTAGTGAGTGGATCTCCTCAAGGCTAATTATCTGCTCACAGCAGCACAATCTCCTGGTGTACATACTCTCTCAACAAGCCCAGCCCCAACTCGTATCAGAATGCCACCCAAAGTCTCTGCTGGCTCCAACCATTGTCCTTGCATTCTCGAAATACCTGGCACTCATGTCCTAGCCCTGTTCCTTCTCCACCCACACAGCTATTTGTTGCCAGAGGCAACATCATGTACTCGCTCCTGTAGGACAACCTTCTGCCACAGCAAGTATCCATGGCAACCAGATGGGTCGAGGAAATAGAATTAAAGTCCCTAGATATTTCCCCAAAGTTAGCTTAGCCAATGGGTGGTTTAGTAGAGCAGTGAACCTTTGGCAAAGCAGAGTGTATTATATTTCAAATCCTCTTTGCTGCACCATGGTCTGTTGGACAATGACACAGCTTAAGGTAAGAACCTAGAGAGAGAACATCGTAGGCCTGACCAACCTGGATAAAAAATACAGCCCACGAAATGAGGCAAATGAAGAAGCAGGCTATCAATTCTCATCCCTCTTTCTATTCAACCAAATAAATTCAGAACCATGATAAGGAATATAAGCACATAAGAGATTTTCAGAGCAGTAGGAAAAAAATTAACCTCAAATGCATAGAAAAGATAAATATGATTTACAGCTATAGAGATGAAAATAAAAAAGCAATATGTGTAATCAATTATGTCATACAAACAATAACACTCTTCAGAGCAATGTGGAAGTCACTCACAAGGCAATGGCATCATCTGGCTCATCCATCTTTGGCATAATACCTAACCAATCTGGTGATTAAATAAGATGGTGTGTTTGGAAGTATTGTGGTGGAAGAATAAAGAGCTTCACTATTTTCATGCTTGTGCATTTCAGGGACCAAATCTAAGCTAAAAAGGCTACCCTTGGGAAATAAAACTTTAGAAAATAAATAAAACTTTACATCAGTTGAGTTTCATGACTCAACTGATATTCAGTAAATAATAACATATTTTCAAATTAGAAATGAATTTACTTAGTATATAATAGGTACTCACTAAACATTGAAGGGATGGATGTTGCAACCAAAGTGCTAAGCAGAAAGTAATTTTTTCTTTAGTTAAAATCCTTTAGCTCACTGTGTAAACTGGATGTGCCTGAGGCACACCATGCTTTCTTCCTCAAACTGCTAAAATTGGTCCTTTCTTCCTAAGCAAGGAATTGGTGTTATAGCTGTCATGAACATGATTTACAGTGTCATAAAGTACATATAAAATAATCGTAAGCCCTTATAACCATGGATAATAATAAGATAATTTTTCAAGCCCTACAGTATGGGTACCATATACAGTACACAATGATTACACAAAAGGCCCTAATGTATCATAAATTGTACATACATCACAAAATACAATGTTATTAGACATTAAAACTTAAGTACTTGAGGAGCTGTATTAAGCAGTGAACCTTTCATTAAAATTATTTCTTGTCTTTTCAGCATTGTCTCCTAGTATACAAATGTAGTGTGAGATACTCTGATTTTAGGCTCCCATTTATTCCCAATAAATATACCTACAGCAGAGACATCTCAAATCATTTCATCAACTCAGATAGCTATCCTCAAAACAAGAGACTTAAGAGGTGTTTGCTATTGATTATGAGAGTGAAGAGTATGCTCCTGCATGCAAAAGAGCACACTAACTTGGTGCTGCTCTTTGCCATTCATCTATCGTTGGCCTCACTTGAAGCTGAAAAGGGATATACCAAGCTTCATACCCAATCAAGACCACTAGAGAGAGGGTGATGGGTGTTAGTTATTTAGCTGCGCTGTGTTCTTACCCTGCAAGGAAGTGTCACGAAACACAACAGAATCCGCTTATAAGAGTTTTATTAGAGATAAAGGGATAAAGAGTGCGCAGGCCTGTGGGAGAGACACGTGCGTGGAGAAGAGGAAGAGGAGAGAACCAGGAATATGGCGCTCCGTTTTAAAACTGGCTGGGGACATGGCCAGGTCACATCACTACTCCACGCGTGTGCGTAGATCACATGGTCACGTTGCGCGCTTACATGGCCATGTAACATCACGGATCCTGGTTACGCGAGACGCCTTGACCCGGAAATGGCTATCTTGACCTGGAACTGGCTAGGCGGAGGTGTCCAGGTCCGCCGGGTATCCTGGTTACGAGAGACGCCCTGACCCGGAAATGCCTATCCTGACTGGAATTGGCTAGGCGGAAGTGTCTGCCTGGTATATGCGACCGTGGGGGCGTGTTGTGAACCCTTCAATGGGACCCTTCATCTACTGTTGTGTCCCTTGTATTTGAACTTCTGTTCTCAAACTGGAATGTGCACTCAAGTAATCTTATTACATGATAGATTCAGTAGGTATATCTTGGGAGGATACTCTTTGAGTTCATTTAAGAATAATCTGTTAAGAGAAGAAGTATTTCAAGCATACTGGGTGCTTGAATTCATTCTCCATGTTGTCCCAAGTGTGACCTCAACTAATTATTATCATGTCCTCAGAGCATTTTAGATATCCGCCAAAGACAATTACATTGATACATTTTTGGTGGTGGTGTATCAAACTCAAGGCCTTAGCCATGCTGAACTTGTGTTCTTTTACTGACCTACACGCCCAGCACATTAGAATTATCAATTAAACTTGTGTAAAAATTCCTGACACATAGATAGATTCTCACTAAATGTTAGTTACTTTCTCTTCAATGTTGTAGTTGTTAAAAACTACAACAATGTCAACAATTAACATCTCATTGGCTTGAGGTTTTAGAAGCAATTTCAAAACAACACTCATCAGAATTGCTGAAAGCCAAAATCTTATATTTGAGTGTTGACAGAAGCCATCAAATAAGTGGGGTAAAACATTGAGACCTGAAGGATGAGGCAAACTACTTAGTGTAGGTGAAGACAGAAAGTGAACAGAAGCCAAGAGAAAGGTTACTCCAAATGCTTGACTACAAATTGAGACATAAGTCTGTGTTTCTCCTCTTTCTCTCCCCTATCATCAGAGATCAAGAATTTTCAAGAATGCTTGTAATGGTATTTGCTCCACCCATAACCTTGGGCTATATGGCCCAAAAAAGGTAGTGCTTCTTGCCTTGGTATGTGACCTCTTAAAGGAAAGAGAGAAGGGTCACACGTGTCCTTGCTTCTTCCTGGTGTGATTGGATGGCCAGGTACATTCACTCCCGGACAAGCAGAAGACAACTTCAGCTGTTTATTCAGTTCTATATTCGTGAGTGTATTTCCTCAGTTTATATCAATAAATCCTTATTACCCATTAATAGACTCATGTGGTTGATCTTAACAAATGCTTTAAATCTAGAACAATATATGAATCAAAACTGTTTTTACCCTTCTATGCTACACATCAAAACACTAGCACATGAAAACTATGCAGGCCTGGAAACAATCTTAAGTGTGTCATGAATAAGTGTTCTCAGTGGAGAGAAAATTTGAGGGGAAAAGTCATATCTCATATTGTCTCCCAAAATTTAAAGTCACTGCCATCGCAAGGGTTTCTTGAAGGTCAAGATGTCTCAAGCTTTGGGGAGAACTTGACTTGCTCAGTCTGTGTCCTGTCTATTCAGACCTAGAAACCGAGGTGGAAAATCAAATCAAATGAACCTTCTCTCCCTGGAGAGCACACTATTATCTCCATAGTATTGCTTCCCTTGCATTCTCGGGGAGAGCCAGCTGCCTCTCTTTCTCAGTGACAGGGAGTGCTCTAAACATGTGTGACTATATAGGAAGGGAATAGCTCTAACAATGCAAATCCCATGTTTTGCTTCCTCTGGAGAGCATTTCTAATGGGCATTCTCAAATGCTTAAGCACATGAGTTGTTTCAGCTCTTGTTTCATTTGATGTTTAATTCTTTAGTATATCTGATTTGGCTTGGTTCTTAACCTATAAATGTGATTGAACTCTGCATTTTTTTTTTTTTGTAAATTAGAATAGAGGAAAGCTATTCTGTCTAAAAAGCAATTCTTCTGAAGCTTCTACTACACTCCAGAAGAACACTTAGATTTGTTGTTACTCTGGCAGCCACAGAAAGCTGTACTAACTAACAACATACTACATTCCAGAAAGATGTACTCACCTCTCTGTGATCCTAGACTAGCCAGCCCTTCTTCAGTCTGAAACTGCTTCTTCTACTTCAGGGAGCTTTCCTACCGAAATGTCTTTCCTGTCAAAGCAAGCCAGCATCTGCTCAACCGTGAGCTGTGTCAGTGAACATGGCCATGACATTTCACCCAAGGCATAACCCAACCTCACTGGAGACTGTCAGTGAAGGCAACAGTGGCTAGAGGCAAGGACAGAATATAACTTCCTATGTTATGGGATATTATTTTAAGATGTGTTACATTTGTTTATGCTGTGGAATATTTGTTCAGTGATGAAAAGATGTGCTACATTCTCTTAAGTTGCATTTGTTAACTTTGTGAAGCTGTTAGCTTTGCCTGTCTAAAACACCTGACGGTCTAATAAAGAGCTGAATGGCCAATAGTGAGGCAGGAGAAAGGATAGGCGGGGCTGGCAGCCAGGGAGAATAAACAGAAGAAGAAATCTGGGAGGAGAAGAAGAAACAAGGAGAGGAGGATGCCAGGGGTCTGCCACCTAGCCACCTATCCAGACACAGAGTAAGAGGGAAAGCAAGATATACAGGAATAAGAAAAGGAAAAGGCCCACAAGCAAAAGGTAGATGGAATAATTTAAAACTAAGAAAAGCTGGCAATAAACAAACCAAGCTAAGGCCAGGCATTTATAAGTAATAAGTCTCTCTGTGTGTGATTTATCTGGGAGCTGGGTGGCGGGCCCCCAAAGGAGCAAAGAGTAACAAGTAAAAACAACATGCTACATACTATACTGGGCAAGTGCACATTATGTGATACACTTGAGAAGCCACTGCCACAAGCCTGGGAACGAAGCTGACAGTCAGTCATGCTGTGACAGAGTCCACAAGAACATCACCACCTGGGCCCCAGAGCACTCTCCAAAGGTGCCCTTCCATCAGCACGCATCCTTACAGGCCTCAGCTGCACAGTGGCCAACAGCAAGGGCAGCCTTTCCTATCAACACACGCAGTAGTCTCATGTGGTCAAACTCCTCTGAAAGCTGGTTCCTGAAAGTGGCAATCAAAAGGTGAGCCTTCCAAATACATCCACCTCCCCAGCCCCCTGAGCTGCCCAGGTGATCTAACTGCCCCAAACTTTATTTCTGAAATTGCTTTGTTAAACCAAAGCTACATACAGTTGATCCCTCTTCCCTCGAGATCACCATTATTTTGAGAGGATTATTGTAATTTGTGGCATTAAGTAGGTCATCAGTATACCACGAAACATTTTAGAAATGTAACTGCATTGCCAATGAAAGTCTATGAAGCTTTACGATGATTAAGTTGGCAGTGTCAGTTGATGTGTTCAGAGCTGAAGCCTATAAAACAGTTATAAAGATGCTATGGTCTACACAGATACCTATCATAGCCGGGAGCTAGGTCTGCCATCAATCATCTTAGCAAGGCCTCATATCATAAACTATTTATAATTTTCTTGCTTCTGAAAAGCCCCTAAACAATAAATAAAACTGAAATTTTACTCTATAGACAATATTCTTATGAAAAGGTTTTCCACAAAACATCATTTTTATACTTATTTCTATTTAATTTTTACATGTAAGCACAAAAGTTTCCATTAGACCAAAAGAAACCATATTTAACGCCAAGTTCAGTTGAACTATTGTACGAATAATACTAATTTCTCATTAGTTCCACAGTGATCACATTTTCAGACCCAAATTGAGCAAGGCTGGAAAGTAGGAGATCGACATTTCTCACTACTTAAGGAGAAACACTGGTTTCTAGAACATCCCTTTCTTTCCCAGCTCCTCCCAACACAAGATTCTAACTCCCACTTGCCCCATCCAATAGCCTCCTAAGTACACAATGAAGATTTGGTCCTAAACCCATGTGACTCCAAAGCCTAGTCCCTTTCCTTCTCCTCCAGGTCTGAGATCAAGCGAGGCAGCAGTTGCAGGGAATCTGCCAGTGGACTCAGTTCTGTGCACATTCAATAACTGGGTTGTCTTTCCTCCTGTTCACAAACAAATGAGTCAAGGTGAAGTGACCTCTCTTCTTCCAGTAGATGAAAGACCCAAGCAGAAGTAAGCCTGCAACAAATAGCCAAGGTGGATGTTCTTGGGTCCCAACTTCAGTTCAGCAAAGCTGAGATGCATTGAGACTAAGCTTTGCTGTTGCTGCTGTTTTTACTTTGTATTATCAGCAGCTAGAAGACAGCGGAGGCAGATTCCAAGCCCTGGTTTTTCTGGAGTCCAAAGAAATCAAATCTTATCACCTCCCATCTTGAGCAGATCTTAATAAAACACAACTTTCTAAATAAAACCAACTTGTCCAAATGAACATCTGGGTGAATCTAGAACCTCTGCATTACTATGCCAATAAGAGATTCCCTAGTACAGTCTTTCATTTCAATCCAAGCCTCAGTGGGGACAGGGGAGTTCTCTCTTCAGGAGTACAAACAGCAACACTGCAGTGAACACCATGCTGGACAAAATATCTGAAGGCAGTGAAGTGTGCCACATCCTCAGGACTGGTTGGAAGAAATGTCAAGATGCGCCCAGAATGTCAGACTCACCAGAGAGCATCCCTAAAAGCTTACTCATACTATGAAAATAAAGTGAGATTTTTATTGTCATCAATGAACTTTAGAATTGGAGTGACTCATGTAAAATGTTCATCATAATAACACTTAAGGGTTTGTGGCCGACAATGATGTCATTATGACAGTTTAAAAAGGCTTTTCTTCTCTGTGTTCATACACACAGCCAGCCAGCCAGCCTCACTTTTACTGGAAATAATCATTGCTCAGAACACTGAAGACGTCAGCCCTACATATGAATCATGCCCACCTGCCTGCATATGATAGACATTTCTGGAGTTGTTTTCTGTCTATATAAATCAAAGTTTCTAAATATCAAAATATTTCATAATGGTTTCCTTTAGCCAGAGATCCAGTTTCTTCAAGGCAATGCTGGAGACAGCAGGAGCATCCTGGTCATTACAAAAAGCAAAACTAAACAGCACCCACTGTGAGCTACCCTAGTCATTTCATATGGGAACAGTGTTCAGATACCCTGTGGCCGAGGATGGATGCTATTCTTCATGAAGCCCACACCAGATTTACCATCTTTATAATATGTGGGAAAGCCTCTTGAGTTTTGAAATGATGGAGGTGTGAGTTTTAATCCTGATTCTGACATTGACTAGGTATATTATTTCCATGGACCTTAATTTCCTTGAGCCTCAATTCTCAGATCTATAAAAATATCCAGGGAAATAGCTCTAAAGAAATAATTAAATTAAACTGGAACAAAATCAGCATTCGGTGCTGTGCTAATTATTACCCTTACCTGCTTACAACAGCTAAAACGAATGATTCTAAGGTTTTCATGTGTCAAGGTCATCTAGTAAAAACAAGGGCTAGTTTTTTCAGTAAGTGCTTCTTAGATCATGAAGCTTTATGCTGCCTCTTGCCACCAGGTTGGGGACTGGGCATCATTCTCTAGAAAAGGGTAGTGTACATGGAGCTTGACATCAATGAAAAGCTGATCTTGCTGCTCTGGCAATGTGAAGCAGATGTTTTAGAATATCTGCAGTAAATCTAACACTGTGGAGTTCCCATTTCATCGTGATAGACTTTGTCCTCTTTCTTTTTTTCCATATAGAGGCAACCTCTATAGCCAGTAAGACATCTATCTTAGATGGAAATAAAAATGAGCTCAAAAACATTCTTTGTAATGTAACTTTTCTTTATAAAAGCTCCAATTGAATCACTTCAAAATAAATTCACTAAATTATAAAGATAATTCCTCAGATTTCTCTGGGCTTTAGATTTAGTTCCCGAAATTTTTCAATTTAAATGTTTGTCTCCATCTAAAAGACAGTCTCATCAATCAAGTAAAACTGCGAAGTTAGAATTTTCAATTATTCAATATGAAATCATCTAACATCACCTTAGCTAGACGATATGTCTTCCAAACATAGCAACAGCTGAGAAAGGTAAACAATGGAGGCCACCTGACAGTCGCCTCACTCCCGCCCATTCTTTGTTTGGCTGTACAGGCTCTGCTTGTGGTCACTGCAATAATTCAGCCTCTAACTCAGGCTTGGCATAGAAGGTGTTCGGTAAACAGCTACTGCCAATGCCGGTGGCTGACAAGCTTATTTGAGATTTGAGCATACTTGCCAGGTTCCCAGCTGGAAGCATTTTATGGGCCATCAGGTTACTGTATGAAATAAATATAGAGTGATAAAACAATCATAATTCATGTGTTTCACCATCTTAAACTTGCAGTCTCACATTTTGCTGAGTTAATGTCGTTTAGATATATATTTGTATGAGTGGTTATTTAACACAAGCAGACAGTTATATATTGGCAATTATATTCAACCTAACTCAAACTTACTACTTAAGAAAATGTGATATATTAGAAGTCTCAATAAAAGTTGCAAAAAAAGGCCGGGCGGTGGTGGCGCACACCTTTAATCCCAGCACTCGGGAGGCAGAGCCAGATGGATCTCTGTGAGTTCGAGGCCAGCCTGGGCTACCAAGTGAGCTCCAGGAAAGGCGCAAAGCTACACAGAGAGACCCTGTCTCGGAAAAAAAAAAAAAAAAAAGTTGCAAAAAAAGAAGAGCAGCCACAATTTTCCTGCTGTAAGCACCACTACCACCATCACCCTTGGTGCAGCATTGGCTCCTGGCTTCAGGATTTGGGAAGGCAATGTAGGAGGAGTGGAATGTGTAGAGGCAGGAGGGGATCATTTTGTGAAGCAAGTTTATAGTTGAAATAAAAAGAAATGTGTCAATCATCCAATTGTCACTTTTGGAATCTAATATCATTATCTAGGAAACCGGAGGACTTGATTATTAAATCAGCAATGCTGATTACAGAATGAGAAGTACTCTGAGCTGAATTAAATTCAGCAATTAATCACAGCCAATGCCCACTTGTAAATATCAATATTGAATTTTAAGCATATAAACCAGCCAATCAATTAAAACCAAGAGCATGGCTTTAATCAGTGAAAGCTGAAATATAATTTGCTGAAGTCTACATCTAATGAAACTTAAGTCATTGTTGAAACCTAATCTTGTTGCCTGTGAGGCAGATAAACAAATTACAGAATCTTTTGGAAATGTCATTATCTCTGGGCTGTGTCCTTGCCTTCTGAGGAACTAGCAGAAGCTATATTCCAAAAGCACTTTGCTGCCACCAAACCCAGGGAGTTTAAACAGGTTTAAAAGCACAGAACTGCAAATTATGCAAGTTCAAATCCTCACTTCCCAGCTGTGCATCTGTGGACAACTCACTTTAAATCTTCGTAAATTAGTTTATGCATCAGTAGGACCCATGTCACATGCTTATTGGAAGATCGAATCAATACCTGTGAAACACTTAAAATAGTACTTAATAAATGGTAAGTGTTCAGCAATTACTAATAAATGCATGCATTAATTCCATTGCTTAATCTTGTATCAGTGGTATTGCATCCCCAAAATATTTAATACCATCATTTTATCCTTTTTATTATCCAAATAATCGCAAGGATAATAGTTCACAGGTTTTTCTGTTGCATTGTTTAAAAGAATATAGTGAAGTCCATAATTTTCCTATTTCCCAGATCTTCTATGGGTACAAGTGCAGAGAGTAAGAATCAAGAAAATCATTTTTGAATATTTGTTATTTCAGTTTTTCTGTTTTATTTTTATTGCACTGTTGTGAGTGATCCAACAGTTCTTCACACAATTTGAGTTTCCTATTCCATCACCATCAAAGTCACAAATAATCACAGAAAGTTCATTCACCTTGTAATTAAATCAACTTGGCCTGGTGAACTCTCACAGTTTTAAAGGAAATTATCAGAGCCACAAAGCAAGAGTCATTTTTTTCAGGCATATCTTTTTCCTTGGAGCTAAAATTATATGCAAAACACATCTTCAGTGCCATTGTTTAGCACAAGAACATTTCAAAAACATGATTTCTTTGAAATGCCAGTTCTATGAATTCTTCGTAACTCCAGCAAACCCTAATTATAGGTGCTCAATTCAATTAAAACTACAGAATCGGGGGCCACAAAGATGGCTCGGTAGGTTAAGGTGCTTGCTGTCAAGTCTGATAATCTAGGTTCAATCCCTAGACCCCACACAGTGGAAGGGAAGACTGAACGTTTGCAAGTTGTCCTCTGAGCTTCTTCACATGTAGACATGTGGCAAAGGCTTCCTTGATACCAAGATAAATAAACAACTGTAATTAAAAAATAGAACTACAGAATCGATGGTAAGGCCTATTGCCAATGTCATTGACCATGAAATGGGTTAGGATTTCAGATACTACCTCCTATTTCCTTAAGAAAAATGTAAGAAAGAAACTTCCTAATGAAACTACAAATTACAAAAGCCCAGGTTCCACCAGTACAAGGAACAATCACAGTAGCCACCTGACTGAAATAGCAAGTGCTTTCGTTTGATGAACATGAGGACAGGATGTATAAAGTTACTCTCCTCTCTTACCTCTCTCACAGTCCCTTCCTGACACACTTGATATAATCCACTTCCTCAGCTATTAGCACCTATTTTCTGGAGTGCCCTTGCAGACTCCTGACACATTGCTCATCTAATAATGATTTCAAAATTTACGATTCTAATCCACACTTACCAAATAATTGATCCTTGAATTTGGACAGGACAGTTCACAAGTTTTATAAAGACAGTAATTGTCTTTTCTCAATCAAAAGTGAAAATGCCTAGTGACCTCTCTGCACTACGAACAGCAAACACTCAGAGAAAAAATAACCACACAGCTCACTAAGGACAAAGTCCCGCGTTCTCTCACCTTTCACTCACAGCAGGAACCACCCTTATAATGTCTTTCCTGCTACTGTCCTGTAGGAGAGCCAACTCAGTTGACCAGCTTTCCAGTTCATATCAAGTTATTGTTTACCAATGACAAATTTTCCTCTATTATTTTATGCAGTTGTTACTGAATGAACCTTATAATGCGCCATGTATTGTGCCAAGAATGATAGTTCCAGAGAGAAAAAAATTAAAACAGTGGCTACCGTGTAGATTCCTGGAATCTAGTGTTATATGTAGGAGACCAACTTCAACCTGTCCAAGGGTTCTTGGGGGGAGAGGGGAGAAATGAGGAAGTATTAGATAGAAATATAGGCAGACTATGAGAAAAACAGAGACACAATATAGCTTCGGGAGGGCCCTGGTTCAATATCCAGTCACCTCAAGTTTTATTTAAATGGGCTTTTTATACATTACCAAGGGGAGAGGCAAAAGACCTCCCCCTTTTAAGATCAAAGCACAATGTGCAGCCAAGTGTAGACCCTTCAAAACACCTGGTAACCACACCCCTAGCCAACTCATCCTCTTAGGCAGCCCTGCCAGGCAAAGCAAGCTTAGACTTTCTGACCTTGAGTAAGGTCTTACTAGGGATCGTCTGTGGGGCCCCTACAGTTATATCTTCTGAACTATTTTTAATGTGACCACAGAGTTAAGTGCATTCTTTGGTTTGAGCTTATATCATGATTACTACTTGTCAGGACTAGAAATACATGGCATAGGAGAGACAGCACCAGACCACAGAAAGTTCATTCCAAAACCAGTACAGCCAATGACAAACTATTGAAAAGATGCAGTGTAAGGAGACAGATTTGTAACGGATTCTCCTCAGGAGAGGATGTTGTTTAAGATACCATCATGACCACCAAAACAGAAAAAAAAAAAAAGGACCAGTGTAAGGGGCCCAAACCCTGATTCGCTCATCTGACACGCGGCCAGGCATGACGTTCAGCATGACATTGAACCTTCTTCTCCCCAGCTAGTTTTTAGAGCTCAAATTCCTTTCCTCACAGGGTCAGCAAGAACATCAAAGGAGAAGAAAATATGATCTGCTAAGACCCTGTTCTCAATGACTACACAAGGCTGGCTATGGAAGCCATCAAAGCAAGGTACACAAGAGTGCCCTTAACAGCGTAAATAAACAAAACACATGATGTGTCCAATGTATGTGGAAACGAGCTTTATGTGAAGTCATAAAATGCGCCCAAATGGGTAAATGGGGTGCCTTTGTGTTGGGAAAATGGTATTGGGCCACTCTGTGTCCAGAGCTTTTAGTACAAAATCACATACATTTCTCTTGGGGAACATTCCTCTGGTCATCCAAAATTGATTTTCTGTTTGGAAACTCTAGCATCTATGTGGATTGCAGTGTCTCGTGGTGGCATAAAAGAATCCTGAGCAGAGTACTATGAGTTAGTTTCAAGGGCATTACCAGCCTGATTCCAGCCGCCGCCCCCTCCCTCACTAAACCCTACTATGTCAAGCAAATTCTTCTCTCATACTGGGCATGAAAAATCTACCTCAGTCTCTAGAAAAATCAGAACTTGCATTCTCTGTTGCTTTTCTCCAGTACCACTGATGCCAACTCCAATGGCCTTTCCTTCTTTCCTCCTAGCTTCTTGGTGTTGATCACATTTTAACCAGCCCTTGGGTGATTCCGTCCCAGGAGCCAAAAGATCATACCCCCAATAAAGTGTTCCACAGCAAATACTTCTTTTGGCAGTTCTTCGCACATTCGTACATGTTAAATATACATGAGATACACCATATACACAACACACACACACGTACATATAACATTATATATATAATTGGGTCATGCGTTCATAAATACTAGTATGCTATTTTATTTCACAAATGTGCTTACACAGCCTTTTTATTGTTTCCATGAAAGCACCTGAAACCCAGCGGTGACTTATACACAGGTTTTTGGGTTTTTTTTTGTTGTTGTTGTTGTTGTTGTTGTTTTTTTTCCGAGACAGGGTTTCTCTGTGTAGTTTTGCGCCTTTCCTGGAACTCACTTGGTAGCCCAGTCTGGCCTTGAACTCACAGAGATCCACCTGGCTCTGTCTCCCAAGTGCTGGCATTAAAGGTGTGTGCCACCACCGACCAACACAGTTTCAGTTGCAAACCTATTTATTTCCTCCTCGAACAGACTTGGGAAAAGCAGGAAGAGGGGCTGATGGCTGTTCTCCTGATGGCTGCAGACAGAACAAGAGCTTTGAAAACCCCAACCACTGGGTAAGACTCCAGGGTAAAGACTGCAGTCTTTGTTTACAGGAAAACACAAACTGAGTGTTAATCACAAAGGCACCTCATTAATCTTGGGCCCCTTTTATGACTTCAGCATTGGACACACTGTGTGCCTTGTTTTACACTGTTAAGGGCACTCTTGTGTGCCTTGCTCTGATGGCCTCCGTAGCCAGCCTTGGGTAGTCATTGAGAGCAGGATCTCAGCCATTCATATTTTCTTCTCCTTTGAGTTTTCCTGTAGAAACGGTGATAAACAAAGTGATTAAATATTACGTAAAATATAGGCTTACATAGCAAGATTCTCTAACTTCATAGGGAAAATGTCGCCACTGAATTTATACTTAGAAAAATTATCATTCCCAAAATGGGTATCATAGGAGCATGTCAGTGGTCACACTGCCACACCAGATGCTGTTACCTGCTTTATCACATCTGGTTACACAGAATGTACTTTGAATACAGTCCCTAAATCCCCTGGAAGAAGAGAGAATACATGGATTTAAAGGAATTTTCTCCTTGGCAGCCAGGCAGCAGTGTGCCCGAAGCCTTTAATAGCGTAGCTGTAGTTTTACAGCCACATTTCTCTTCTACCCAGCAATACCATTTAGTACAGCTCCAGCCAGCTCCTCCAAAATCCAAGGTCAACTTTGCTCCCTTGGGATGGGAATTGTGAGAGAGTAGAGTGTTGGGTATGCCTAACAGGTCACAAATGAATCAGCATCTCTACCCTTGTGAACAGACTATATCTGAGTTTATCCTCAGTGCTAAACAAGCCTGTCCAACTATTTCCCTCTAAGTTCTCCCCAGCTAGGGAAAGCTAACTCTTCTATCTCCCACTAGGCCATGTGAATAACCTCACTAGAGAACCTAAAGAATTCTGCCTTCGTTGAACTTACAGTGAAGTCCCATAGACCTTTGGTGAAAAACTCACTCCTGCCCTATGTAAGACTTATTAATTCAGCTAGAAGAAACAGGGGTGTTGAAAGCATGAGAACAGGAATCATGGCTAATTTTACTTTGGAGAATTTATTGAGCCTCCTTGCTAGCTGAAAATGCCCTGTCTCTTACCTAGTTTCTTGACTACAGTCCTCGCTAATCTATGTAGCAACTAGAATCTCCTCTTGTAAATCAGAGAGAAAGTAATTGACTATCCTCTATTCTAGGCACTTTCAATATCCAGGGCTATTCAATCAATGATCAACAAACTTACTCAAAGATCTGTTTCCAGTAGTAATGCAAGGAAAAAAGAGATGTGTACTCATGAATAGAGGGTGTATGGCCTCAGGTTCTCAAGCCGAAGTTATAAATTTTAATTCTCTCACGCAGTACAGATGCATCCAAACAAGAACATTAGGACAAGCTAATCAAGAAAGAAATCAGTAGGGGGCATTCATGCAGAGGATCACTGACAGCACTCTAAACTTAACATAGCCACAGCTAATAGCCTCCTTACATCCTCTTCTCCCATTAAAGATGCCCTGGAAACAAGCTACCCAAGGATATTGCTGCTGTTATCACGGTTACTAAATTGGCAGGCAATATTCTCTAAGTGCACAGAGCCAGGAACTGAGGTTTCCTGTGCCCCCTCTCTTCTTCCATACTGAGTGCAGTTAAAAGAGGAGCAAGAACGGAGGTACTGGGATAAATAATGCATGAGAACTTCAGGTGCAGGAAGCTTTACTCAGGCCTGCCACTAATGCACAGCTAAGCCTGGCATCTGCTGCCTGTGTGACTGGATTTGCTAGCCTGTGTGTTCCAAATGGTAATGAGGATGGCAGAGCTGAAGACGATGCTGTCCTTTCATCTCAGCCTTAGCCACTGTCCAGCTGTTCAGGTTGTTCTCTAAGGGCAACCCCCAACCAGGCCTCTGACCTCCAAACTCCTGGAATTTAACAAGCAAATAAAACCACAGCATTCCAATGGCTACAAGGTAGGTATAAGCGATATACATGGTTAAATACTCCATTAGTAACACCCTAAATTTACAGCCTCCTATCTCTGCCTGTTCTCTGATTTCCAACTGTTCTCTCGGGGTTTTTGTTTGTTTGTTTGTTTTGATTAAGTGCTTCCCCCACAAACCATTAGGTGATTTCCTGGACTGAATTATCCAAGAAGGAAATGGAAAAACATTGTCAGTTAAAAGAGCTAAAAGATCTCCGCAGTCTGTCAATTCTTTGGAGATTACAAGATATGCCGTATATATTTGTAAAATTTACCTTTAGAATTTCTTAAATTTCAGCACAGCCTTGAAATAGAATTTAGGATCTAAACACTTACTCCAAATGTTCGCTTTATCAACCAAAGAACAATTGTTTTTAACCCATAATGCAGCCAATAAGATAGTTGAAATGAGGGCTCTCCTAACTGATGCTCTTTCTGATCTGAAATTCAATGGTGTTTTCTAGCAACCATGCCTATAGAGAATTTAATCACACATCAGCACCTCACTTTAGCAATCACCCTACCAGTCTCAGAGCACTGGATATCACATTAATCTTACATATTCTTGCCCCTTCTACCACTTATCAGCAGTACTACTCAGTCAGCTCCCAGTTACCTGAAAATATGTGACAAGAGTTACCACTCAACTGTTGCATCTGCCAATAGAAAAAAAATTTTTGACCCAGCATCAACTTTAGGAAGCATCCATGGCTATAAAAACTGGCTTTCATGCTTCAGACCCCACCTCGTCATAAACCCTTTGCAGTCTATGCAAGACACAGTCACGAATCACAGCTGTAATCTTTTCCAGAGATAAATACATTGTTGAGAGTATTATGAGCAGAGCACGATGTCCCTGGTTGGAAGGTTTTTACCAATTTGGAGACCTTTTTATGATCTTAAACAGCCAGTGGTTGGTGCCAAGCTCCAGGAAACCATCTGCTAGCTGATATTCAATCTTCCAAAGCAACCTGAAGAATAAGACTTAGGGCCTAGTTCTATATACCAATATACAAGACGTCCACATCATCTCCAGAAGTACATTCAAAACTCAGAGGGGCTCAGTGTGCTAACATGCTTGCCCTCTGGCCTGTGTTGTTAGGCATTCCTGAGAGGAGGATATTCTGCCCCTCATGACCTCACAATTTAACACAGAAAGCATGCCAATGAGAAACCACAGTCCAAGGCCCTACATTGTGATGCAGCCTGAAACTATCACCATTTTCTCAGTTAACATAAATACCTTGACTCTTGGCTTTAATTCTTCAGTCTAGTGATCTCCCAATTGAGTTATTCTGGCATTTAAATAATACAACAAAGTATGTTAAATGCTTGAAAATTATTTTGCTTATTTTGTAAGAGAGCCTTACGCATGCCACTTGTACTTGTGGAGGTCAGAGGTCAACTTGCAAGAGTTGATTCTCTCCTCCTACCATGTGAGTTCTGGGGATCAAACTTAGGTGATCAGGCTTGGTGGCAAGAGCATTTTTACTGAACCATCCCTCTGGCCTGGCCCTAATTGCTGAACAATCGTATCTGCATACTTTGTGTACAGAATACATGTTGTATTTTCCGTAAGGATCACATATAGAAAACATAGGCTAGTTCAAAGATGAGAAAAGAGAGTAGGAGGAAAGGGAATAGGTGAATGGACAAGGGAGGAAAGAGAGGAGTAATATTCTAAATGCAGAGATAGGAAACTGCTTCTCAGTGGTTCTGAGTAAGTTTCTTACTACTTCTGTAGTTCACTAAGCATACCAATAAGAATCCATGCCAGAGCAGCAACCTTGCCTAGCTTTGCCTCTCATTTCCTCTGATTCTTTTAGTGTCACTGTGGGAAGCATTTGTAATGTGCTTATAGACACATGCCCCTGCTTTTAAACAAGTCAGTTTTACCTCAGTAAAGCCCACTGAGAGCACACTCCAGAAAAAGCAGTGCTTGCAAAACATCTTCTGTTCATTTTTCAGAATTCACAATGAAGTGACTAGCCCCCAATCTACAATAAAAATGATTAAATGCAAACACTACTGAGGCTGTACAATAAATATTTTATACATTAATATGTTTTCAAAAGTCTTACTTCATTTTTATTGCTTTTCTATATGGCATTATTCTATTTTAGTATGTGCAATGAAATAATCTTCCATGAAAAAAGTAGACATTCTTGGCCCGTTTTAAATAAACCAGTGAATAATTATTGCGCTATTAATTTGCTATGTAAATTGTTTAAATTGCTAACTCTTTTCTGTCTGCATTATTAGAGACAACTTGGTACTTCCAGAGGAAAATGAAAAGTCCCTTCCTACAGGCTGTCCTTCCCTCATTCCCAAAATCTATGACTTGAGTGCTTGGTCCTATGATTCTTTCATAAAGCAGGCTACAACCCTAGAAAGTATTTTAGGATAATGCCTTCTTAATGTTCAGTCAACAAGAGAAGCCTTGAAAAATATCTTAACTACTCCACATGCTACTGTAACATTGCTTTCAACAAGAACCCTAGTTGGGGACCATCTGAATCTCTCCATGTAACTAACAGCTAATGGCAAGGTCCCTTGGTGACATGTGTGCTTCCACCTTCTGTGGGTGTGGGGACAGTCCACAAGCTCATTCTATTTGTTGTTTAAGGAAAGGGGAATTAAGGAAACTATCACACCCCAGGGCTTTCTCAGTATGTTATAAATAGTTTAAAATTCTTTCCTAACATTTTGGCACAGCTGGTAAGGAGAAGCCCTTGTGAACTAGTATTGGTCTTTGAGATAAGCATTTAACAAGGTGCTGTTCTGACCGCAGATATGGCATGCATATATAAATGCATATATGGCAGATATATATAGCTCATATATATATGGCTTCTGCACATGGAGAACACAGAAAAAGGGAATAAAACACAGCAGTGAAAGCTACACCCAAGGCTCTTGCTGGTGTGCTGAAGTTCTTGATGTCATTTTCACATCCTGAAAAGGGAAATTGTTATCTATAACTCAAATGTTAAAAACCAACTTCTTTTCAACTTCAGAGCTGCCTACATCCCATCTCCTTTTCATCATATGTAAGATGTTAACACACATAGACTTAATTGTAAAATTGAGAAAACCTGTCAGTTACATTGGCAGAACCCTAACACATTGCCTGGACAGGGATGCATGCAGTCTGGTACTTCTATGGGACGGGGACTCCACCAGGCATGACTATAGATGAATTTCTAAACAGTCTTACTAAATAAGAAACACAGGGCCAAATACAAGGGTAATAGGGGAAGAGATCAGAGAATAGCGAAGAGCCACTGACTGGCTTTAGTTTACCACCTCACCGTAGCTTCCCAAGAAAGAGCTTCCTGTCTAACCTGAGCTTTTATTGCCTTCCTGTTCTGCCTTCTCACTGGCTCTAAGCCCAGCCACATGACTTCCTCATCAGTGCCTGTCTATACAGACCTCCAGGTCTCTATGGTTGGTACTGTGATTAAAGGTGTGTGTCACCACACTTGGCTGTGTCCTTGACCACACGGAGACTCTGCCTACCATGTGATCAGATTAAGGGTGTGTGCTACCACCACCTGACTTTTGTTTATGACTCACTTTGACCTCTGATCTCCAGGCAAACTTTATTTATTAACATTCAAATAAAATATCACATTTCAGCACAAATAAAATATCATCACACATGACCTTCTTCTATTTTCTAAAGAGTTTTCCAGCATTAAGTAATGATGTTAACACCCACAAGGAAAAGTCTCTATGTACATCCTGCCTTCATAGTTTGAACAGGTGTTAACTTGGAACAATACTGAGGGAAGACGCCCACAACTCCATAGATGAGCCCATACTTGTCACTCAGGCCTTTTGCCAGAAACCTGGGTCCTGAAGTGTAGATTCAAATGGCACATTTTCAGAAAGATGTCAGCTTGCTTTCCTTGACCTGTATCTGGACTGAACTCCTGAACCACATAAGTAAGAAGCTATCTACACCTTAGTTATATTTATGTCATAGGAAAATTCAACCATTTGTGAAAAAACAAATCATGGAAGAACATGTTTCATAAATATAATGGAAATCATATATAGAACTCACAGCACAACAACAACAATACCTGTTATAAAGTTCAGAAGCCACAATCTTAAAAACAACAAGAGTGAAAACTCAATTTAAAACACAAACAATGCACTGGTCAAACAGCCTCTTTCTTTTAGGCTAGGAACCAGTATCTTTCACAGATGTTCAGCAAAGAGTCTGATTCATCTGGGGAATAGAGAAAAACAGAAACAACTACTTGTGTCAATGGAAACAAACTGAACAACAAAAACCCACCAACCAAGCACTGGGTGATGTAAACACTACACCTCATATTCATATCTAGTAATACGTTCAGTTCAACGACTCAGTAACACGACATCAGCACTGCCAAAGTCACTGTCATTGTCATTACTGTTTGGGCTAACACCATGAATTCATGTTGGGTATTTTAGGAGGATAGAAATTGATATGCAGACCTTAGGAGCAACCATAACCTCGCTAACAAGCAACACTTGCTTCAGTACTTGAAGTGGACTCAGTCTTCAATGTGAAAGTTTCTAGAAGGCCCCTTTCTGGCCTTAAAATCCAGAAACATGATCCTCTTTTCATACATAAGTCCCAAGTTTTAATGATGCTTAGGTAATAGTTTATCTACAATGGTCAGTTAGTTCCTATGTTAACAGAAAGCAAGTAACTAAACAGATGTGAATCAACCCTAAATAGAGTTATTGTCAGCCCTGAGAAGAGTTATCTCATTGAGATAAGCAAGATAAACTAATAACAGACAAAAACTCCCCCTGAGCAGATAACACCCACCTTGTCAAATGCTGTGACTTAGGAAGCTGACATTAGAGGCGCGTTGCCAGATGAGCCCTTGGTTTTCTCTGTGTAATGTCTCTGACTCAGAAACAGTCCAACTGATATATCTCAGAGGTAGCCAATGAGTCATTATATGCAAACCTACTCCTCCAGAGGTGTCACCTAGTACCCTAGGGCCTAATCCTCCAACTGAGAGTGTCTTTTGTATTTTGCCTATTGCTGTAAAAACTGTCATTTCAATGAATGTCATAACATAGAAGGCTGGAGAGTTAATCTGATACCTCTTTCAATCAGCTGGGATGTTAAGATGAGCTACTGTTTCTAAATATCTGAAGAAAGCAATGCATATATGGGTGTAAATACAACCCATCTCAATTTCTTTCTATACTTGGGATAATCAGTGTTGGCTCAGGTGGAATGGGATCATACTCAGCCAAGATCCAAGCTCTATGATCAGAAATCCTCCCTGACAGTGCTTCTGTGGTTCCAGGAGAAAGACACACATACAATGAACACATCTAAAGGAACACAAACTCCATAGAGACCCCTAATAACCCAGCATGAATCACGTTGAATGATAGGAGGGTCTGCTCCTATGTGAGGACCAGGTGTTTCTAACCTACAACATAAAAACAGCCTAAGCTAAACCATCCTCCACGCTACCTAAAAACAACTAAATCTTATCACTCTCCCCTTCCCAAAAGACTGAGGCAGGATTCTCAAAGGGTGGAAAGCCAAAAAGGAAGAATTACAGGACTGTGCAAATCTTTAACATTGTGACACAACATTATCTGCAAAGCTCGCGCTTGTGGATCCTACAATCAAGTCATGCACACCTACACACAGACACAATCTCATAATGTTTAAAATAAGCTTGCAACTTGATAGTGAGAATCATTCACAGATATCCTGGTGCACATGTGCACAGGCCACAGGTTGATACACTTGATAAACCCAAGAAAAATGTCCATTTTCTGTCAAGCTATAAATATACTGCAATTCAAAATGTAATTTTGCTGCAATAAATGTTTTAATTTATTGCATCTGTTTTACTGCAACTCATGACACAAAATTTGCCTAATTTCTTCCATCTATACCCATAAAAATCATACTAGGACAAGCTAGACTTCACCATCTCTCTCATGGGCCTGTGCCAGACTACACCTGGCCTACCTACTTTGACCTTCTTATTACATTTGTTCCTATGGGAAAAATCAGCTTAATGTTTTAACTTGCAAATCAAATTATAGAGATTTAGGTTATGTTGCTCTTTTCCTACATCTCTATATTGGGCTATCATTTTTCTTTGAATGAAAGCTAAAAATGTACCTTCCCTTGTAGGGCTTTATGCATTATCTGTATGTATGATCTCATTGCATTCTAGGGCCCCTTAACTTGCAAAGCTTCAACCACAATGGCTCTGACTATTCTTTCCCACTTTAGGGACTTTCTTCCATATTGATCTCTTCTTCCTGACATATCCCTACTCCTTACGGCTCGGCTTGGCACTAGCTGCTCAGAAGAACCTCCCTAACTACTCCTGCCACAGTGGCCCACACCTGATTTTCTCTGTAGCTACTGTCACTCTACAGCATTCACTACTAGATGTTTTCATAGTCTAATAACTGATGCTATCTGTTCAGAGATACTGGCCAGCAACAGGTCAGTCAGGTAGGATGATATTTTAAATAATAAAAAAAATAAATGAATCAGTCTATTATTTGATAATATAATTTAAATAAAAAAAAATTTTCTTCATAGTTATACTTTGTATTGCTTATTGTTCAGAGATGGATCCCTGGCACCCAGCACACAGGTCAGACATCAGGTAGGGATGTGAATCAGTAGGCTGATTATTAAATGATTAATAAAATAAAAACAGTTAGAAAAGCTCTAATCAGTTAAGCATATAAATTCATGTTATCTGTATTAAAAAATTGCATCAAGTCATAACTAGCACCAAACCTGAGAAGACAAAAAACACAGCTTCCTAATTGTCTCTCTCAAATGAGCAGCACTGCCGGTTGACTACTGGCGGGTCCTAGCGGGAGCTCGGTCTGCAGTATGCTGCAGTATGCAGGAACGAGCCTCTGGTGGCACACTAAGCTGCGTGGTGATTGCCTTACTAGTACAAAACAAAAAAGTTCTGCTCACGCTGCTTGGATAAAAGCACAGACCCACGATGGCTCCCAGAGCTGGCGGAAAACGTACCACCGCCATGTTGGAAGCTGAAGTGGGAGAGCCAGCAGTCACAGCGCCGTTTCAGGCTAGAATGCTGCAGTTTAAAGCAATAGCTCAACGGTAATATAAAACATAAGCCACATAAAGATGGCTACCACACAGAGAATCTAGATTATGTTCTCTTGATATTCGTAACTGAAGAGAAACATTTGATTGCAAAAGCTGTGAGTTATGCCAAAATGTGTATTTAAAGTACTTAACTTCAAAATTTGGATGTAAGGATATGTTCTTTGAAAGGAGCTCTGCTTTTTCACAGAAAGCCAGAGGCTATGGATTTGTTCCAGATTAAGATACATCAGGTTTGACCAGCCAAGACCACCTGAAAGGTCTCCGATGACACCATGGCCCAGATGATCCAACATCCAGAATCGTTTCAAGTCACGGACTACTCCATGATCCTAAAATTTTTTGTGTCCCCATAAGATACAGCGCCCCCCTCCAGCAGGAGTAGTAAGAGAAGCTACGCCCAAATTCCAAAATATACCAAGCTGACTTTGGAGATGTGTAAAAGTTAAAACCTTCCTTTAAAAAAAAAGAAAGGGGAATGCTGTGGACGGTCTAATATGTCAAATTGCTCTGATTGGTCAATAAATAAAACACTGGTGGCCAGTGGCCAGGCAGAAGTAGGTGGGACAAGGAGAGAGGAGAATTCTGGGAAGCAGAAGGCTGAGCAGGAGACACTGCAGTCGCCGCCATGACCAGCAATGTGAAATGCCATAAGCTCACTAATAAATATAAAATTTAAGATAAAACATTCAAATACCCATAAGCAAAAATTTTTTAATTAAAAAAAATTTTCTAAAGATCTATTTCTACTTAATATTTGTCTCTAAAAGAGAAAGCAATCCATTTAAGATGAAAGTTTCACAATCAGTTCAGTTGAGCTCATGGTGATTATCACACAACATCAGTTCAGAACAGTACACCCTGAAAGAGTGTAATGGTCATGTGAATTTAAGAAACAGTACACATTACTACTTTTTTCCTTATTTTCTTACCTCAGAAGCTCACAATGCACACTAGCATTTTAAAAGCTCCAAAAGAATTGGTGTAGGGAAGCCTGATGAACTATGACCTGTTTAACCCAAGATTCTGAATTAATTAATTAATTAATTATTAATTCAGAATCATTATTCAATCAACAATAATCAATCAATTGTCTTCATACTTGAGAAATAATTGTATTATATATTTGTATTATATATATGAATTTCCACATAAATTTCCTTGAGAGACAGTATCGGTTCAAGGCATAATGATGATTTACATTTAAAACATAAAGAAATCCAAAAGTCAGTTTCCTGTAAATCAAAGATTCTAAGATTTTACAGTTATTTATACCATTTCCTTGTTTTTCTTCTGGAGGTTTGAAGAATCACCATAAGTGTGGTTATTAACTGTAAATTCAAACAAAGCTGGATAATTCTGAAACAATGCAACAGCAAAATTTCACCAAAGGAAGAAATAAAAGCCATTTGACTTTATTGACCATAGTGAGAAGGCAGAGCCGGGCATATTTCACAAGCATGGAAACACACGGGGCAGCACGCTCTTCCCTCACCAGTCTTTATAAGGATCTGTCAACCAAAACCAAGGTTGGAGAAACAGAGGAAGACAAGGGGTATCACACTAGCACAGACAAAATGCTAAGCTGTGGGATTCACGTGGACCATGGAGTTCAAAACAGTTCTAGTACCAAGAATGACGGAAGAGTGAGGGCTTCAGTCTAAGGACCACACCAAAGGATCGAGTCAGCATTGACTCAAGAACAAAAGCAGGAAACTGGGGATAGGTGTGGTCCGAGTGTCACAAAGCAGAGACGAAGATCGGAGAGTTCCTCAGAACCTCAGAAGAGGAGGAAGAGAGAGCCTGGCTCAGAACCAGGACAGTCACCATTCATGCCCTCTGGGACACAGCTTGGTCTGGTCACAGAGAAAGGCTCTTGTACTTCACCTGTGGTATAATATTAAAAGTATTTGACAAAGAAAACAAGGTTTGCTATCAGTCTGTTCTTTTACAACTCAAAAGTCTTAATGCATTAAACTGAGCCCCTTTAAAAATAATAAAACCATTAATTTAAACTAGACTAGTTAAAGTTCATGACGATTTAGACATTGAAAGTGCTTTTACTCTGTAAAAAGCACATAAATAAAAGGACATTGGAGAGAAGATTTCGGGTGGCAACTGAGGAGGCTTTTCAAGAACGGGTTCATGTGCACTTGTCCAGTCCTAACTCTCCTCTCACTGCCACCTACACTATGACTGCTCTGGGCTCTGCATGCCATCTATACCAGACTGTCTATGCTCCTACCTAAGGGGAACATGCTCTCACATCATGCCATTTCCCCACTCAGATCACACTCTGCAGGGCTAAGGCACACTCCTCTTTCAAGACTTGGTTCAGATACCTCACATCCATTGTCTCCATGCTACACCAAAACACTTGGATGATCTATTTACTTGACAATTTACTTTCTAGGTCGTATTTGCAGTTTTGTCATAGTAATTACTAAGAAGTGATTAGTAAATACAGGGAGAATTAATAAATATTTGTAAAATTCCATGCCCAAAAGGGATGAAGAACTAAGACTGAATTGAGCAGACAATCAAAAACCATAGGTCCTAGTGCCTACTGACTTGTGAATACACATACTTTCAATTGACTTCTAATTGCAGTTTAGACAAATCTACCTGGAAGTCTAAGTCTGGTCTATACTCTGAATCCCTCTGGGCTATTAAGTCATTGCTGCTTGCACTACCAAGACACTTACTGCCAGGTAAGCAAAACTCAGCAACAGAAGGGTCAGTTTATGTGGATACAACTACTGAATTATGCATATGAGGCTTTTCATACACCAGCCTTTGGATATAATTAACATTCTTTTATTGCATGAGGGCCCCACAAGTCCTTTCAAACATTGGCATAGACACTGAGTCATATATCGCTAGAAGTTGGTGCTAAATGTGATGCTTTGGTATTAAAATTTTCCATTTCAGTATAACCAGATTCATTAAAAAATAAATAAATAAAAACAGAGTAAAAAAAAAAAAACATTGATTTGACTTTAATGGTGATGGGATGACAGGGAAAGCAGAAACAGGACTGGGAGATGATGTGCTATTCTCCATTGAGGTATCTGAAAATATTCCACATAAGTTGGTTCTAGAAATAAAATTTTTGTGGCAAATTAAAGGTAAACATAGTTATGGATAATACATCAAAAGTACATCACTAAATATATTCTCTGAAGCTAAAATATGCAAGGAGATATAACTAATTTTAATATAACTCATAATAACTTCATTATTTATTGAAAAGTGTCAATCAAAAACATTGAACTAGTTTTTATACATTGGAAGAACTTTAAAACTGGCAATGGTTTTCCTTGTGATTCATCTCCAGTATTCTTTCTGCTTTAGGTAATAAATATGCAGATGATTATCTTGATGCTACAAAGAAAAAAATACTGAACAAAAGGAAAATTTAAGTAAGGAGCTGTGAATGATTACAAAGCCTGCTGCATCATGAAAATCTTGTCATAAATAACTAATCTGCAGACTTCTGTTTCCTCAGTTCACCCATCCCTCTGTAATGAATGATCTTGCCACTCTGCCACTCTACTCACTAGTGGAAAGTGAGCTGTCAACTGTGGGTTCTGGGCTGATCCTGACACCAGGCTCTGTATGGGGGCCTTAGGAAGGGGAGAGATCACCAGCTTCCCCAGAGGGTCTCTGCTGTGACTCAGCCTCCCCAGTGACAGCTGTGTTGGGAAGAGGGACGCCCGGAGGATAACAGGAGGGGAACTTCAGGCCTAAAGTCAGATTCCAAATTTGGAAAAACTTTTCACACTCCCCAAAGTAGTTCTCATTTATATGCACAGTACACTGTCTGTTGGGTGCTACCATGTCCCATTTCTTGCAATCAGGCAAACTGTGAAAAGAGGAAGGCTTCAGAAAGGGTAAAGATGAAAAAAATGAAGGAGAAGGAGCAGGCCTCCTCCATGGGGCCTTGACTTAATAGCTGTGCTATACAGGTATATTGAGGCTGGAAGGACAGAAAGAAAGCAGATGCCTCAATGCTCAGAAATTTAAAAGAAGCCACCAAGTGTCACACCTTGCTGAGAGACACCAGATATCATTGCTACTGGAGGACAGTCTCACTGGAGACCTGAGCCCTTCTCTAAGATTATAGAAGAGGCCGCATCTTGGAGTTCACCTCTAAAGTTAAGGCCAAGCCCTAAGAGCAAGCCTCAAAGAGAACCATCCTAACATAAAAGTACATTTGATGGGATCAATAGGACTGAAAGAAATTTAACTCACCACTAGAAAAAAAAATTCAATTTGGTTTTGAAGAAGGCAATATACTCCAGATTCCATATAGGAAATGTATCTTTGACACTGAATTTACAACATAAATTGTAAGTCATATAAAGAAGCAAGAACACATGACATGATAGAGAAAAGTAAGCAGCCAATGTGAAGTGGCCAAGAGATTACCCAGATGGAAGAAATAGAAGAGAACTTTTTAAATAGGTATTGTAAATACGTGCAGGGGCCCAGAGGAAATATGGACATATGAGCACACAGATGGTGAACTCTTAGTGAACCAATTCTAGAACTGAAAAGTAATATATTTAAAATTCAAAAAATGCACCAAGCAGGTTAGTAGCAAACTGAAGACAATAGAATAAAGATTCCGAACTTAAGGACAGATTTTTTAAATTATTGACTATAAATAATATTGATGAAATATTTTTTCAAGTGTAAAAGAATTTCAGTGAAAATACTCTCAATAATCCCAATTGGCCTAAAGGATGTAATTTTTAGTTGAAAATGGAAACAAAAGAACAGAGTATGAAAATATTTAAAGGAATAATGGCTGATTCTCTATTCTAGTTTGCTAAAAATATCTACAGATCCAAAAGGCTCAGTAAACCACGAATGCAAACAAAATTACAGATAACCTCATACTGTCAAACTTTTAAAAACTGAAGATACAGAGAAAAATCATTAAAGCGGCCACAAAAATAAATGGAAGGGACTTGAGGAGCAGACATTTGGACGACAGAGAACTTCCCCTCAGAGCATTCATGGGCAGAAATGCCATCTTTATCCCCAAGCCAACATTCCTCACCCTGTGACCACATCCCTGAGGGTGGCAAAACAAAGGCTCTACATAAACACAAGATCTTAGCCTTGTCTCCTTCATCTGCACTCCCAAGAGAAGATGTTCAGTCTGAGCCTCAAAAGGAGGCATGAGGGACTAGCAGTTAGATTCTCTAACAGGCAGATTGACGGGGAGAGGGCCAAGACCAGGTAATAAGAATGGCAAATTTCCAAGATTGCTGCCTTCTTCCTCACCCTCCTGGTCTAAGACAAAGCCTGGTGGGATTGCTCTCCTCCCTGGAGACTCCCTGTCTGTGGAGCATCAGAGAAGGTCAAGGTCAGACCAAAACAAACCGTGGATGTATCAGACTCTCTGTCTTGTTTCAAACTAACTAACCTGAAATTGGTGGGGGAAGACCCCCAGAAAGACTCTAAAGACCGCGAACGCGAACCCCAAGAAAGGACTTGACTTCTGCTTCTCAAACTCCCCCACTATTTTCTGTAGAAGATCTTCTCTGTGTACTCTGCTCTGTGTGAGTGTGTGTGTGTGTGTGTGTGTGTGTGTTGAGTATATGTGTGTATGAGAGAGAGATTATGTGTGTGAATGTGTGTAAGAGTATGTATGTATGTGTGAATATGAGTGTGTGTGTGTGTGTGTGTGTGTGTGTGTGTGTGTGTGTATTACTTCACCACTAATACTCGTTCTATAGGATGGAGAAAGAGCTATTTCTTCAAGTTGTAGGAAAATCATGCCAATTTCAAAGGAGGAAGAGGAACATGGGAGACAGCTACCATGTAAATAACAAGAGGCAGCCTTTCCCTCTTAATTGCATTAAAGAAAACAGACTTTGTATAGAAGAGTGATACTGCACTGTCTGGTCTAGGATGCAAACAGAAGTAAAACATATGACACTACACACAAAAGACCATAAAAGTAACTATTTAGGATTTTAAGCTGAGCATGATGATATATACCTCCTGTCTTTCGGGAGGCTAAGGCAGGATTGTGAATTTCAGGCCTGAATTTAAAAAAAATATTTTTAACAACTTACAACTTCAATCATTAAATTTATAACATAAATTCTGAGAAATGGCAGTTTCTGTATGTATACTGTAACTTTCAGAGCAATGGTTTTAAAAAATAAAGTGTAATATTTTATTAATGTAAACATTGAATCAAATTAAAATGAAACAAAGGTGACAAAGAGAAGGGAAAGGAAGACAGGACCAAGAGAAACAGGTTACACAAAGGTAGAGTATCGACAATATCAGCAAGAATATTAAGTAGAAATATACTAAGTAATTCTAACTGAAACACAATCAAAAACCATATAAAGGATCACAGAAAATGCACAGCATGCAAATGATGCACACAGGAATACTAGTGTAGCAGAACTGATAAGACACATAGAGATCAAGACAAAAATTACAGCAGGCAATGAAACCTCTTTACAGTGTAGCAGGCCAGTATGTCCATAAAGTGTAACAGTATGAATACTTAACATATGCAGCTTATTCTATTAAGTTTTATCTTTAAAAAGTAAGAAACTAAGACATACAATGGCTCCAACGTGAAAGGAAGATCTGAAGTTTAATCACTGTAAAACTTGATAATAGTGGAACTCATTAACATATAGTACTACCTCTCAGTGAATGTTTGAGACAGAAAGAGAGAATGAGCTAGAAATAACTTCTCGATGAGATGGAACTGTTAGCATCATTGCCTCCCACCCACATCTCATTTTTTTCTATGATACTATCTAAACTAAACACAGGAACAGGATTTTGTCAGCTACTAAATAAGACCAAGAGTCATTCATTGACTCCTAGAAATTAAAGCAGCTCTGTCATCATGCTATGGCATGTACTAAGAAGAAATTTAGGAGCATCACCCAAGAAGACACTGAGTCAAAATTAGTCATTCTGCCATTTCTCATATTGAACAGAGTGCCTAATTCTCAGAAGCTGCTCAGCAAATGTTAGCTAAAGAGTGAATAAAGACATGGGTTTCCTCCAGAAAATTTTCAAATGCAATATATAAAACAGTCTTCATTTAGTGAGTCAATTTCAGCACTACCCTATGACTTTTAACAAGTCATGAGTTTTCCATGTCCACATCACCAGTATCAAATAGAGAAAATGGTTAAATAATCTTCAAAGTTTTTGTTTTTGTTTTTTTTTTTTGCTATAGAAATCCATGAGTCTCTGGGTCTCTTTGTAGAATCAACAGGGAAAGTATTCAGGACAGCTATAAATTAGTCAATAAGGAAGTGGGAGAAAATGAGTAACATTTGAAAATTTCACTTCGAAGAAATTTTCAAGAGGAGAAGAGTCAATTCATCTATTCTAAGTGGTCCAATCGCACTGTTAAAATGAAGGACCATGCAGGATTTTTTAAAATACATGCCTCCTTTCCTACATATGTGTGTGTGTGTGTGTGTGTGTGTGTGCGCGCGCGCGCACAGATATATATGTACATATAAATATATTATAACTATACATATACATATGTAAGTGCTGTGGAATGTCATTCACTATGCTGGGATTATGTGTTGCTCTAATTGGTTGATAAATAAAATGCTGATTGGCCCATAGCCAGACAGGAAGTATAGGCCAGATAGGCAGACAAGGAGAATTCAGAGAAGAGGAAGGCTGAGTCAGGAGTCACCAGCCAGACACAGAGAAAGCAAGATGACAAGGCAGAACTTAGAAAAGGTACCAAGCTTCGTGGCTAAACATAAATAAGAATTATGGGTTCATTTAAGTGTAAGAGCTAGTCAGTAATAAGCCTGAGCTAATGACCAAGCAGTTATTATTAATATAAGCCTCTGTGTGTTTACCTGGGGGACGCAAGTGGGAGAGATTTGTCCTGACTGTCAGCTGTTTGGCCAGAACACAGGAAAACTTCTAGATACATTTGGTGCCCAGCCTGGTCTACAGAGCGAGATCCAGGACAGGCACCAAAACTACACAGAGAAACCCTGTCTCAAAAAACCAAAAAATAAAAGAGAGAGTAAAAGTAATATAAAAAATAAGCCATGTAAGGATGGAAACCACACAAAAAGTCTGGATTATATTGTCTTTGGGATTTTTAACTGCAGAAAGACATTTGATTGTAAAGACTTCTCAGTTAAACAAAAATGTATATTTTAAAGGTATTTTGACTTCAAAATTTGCATATAAGGATCGGTTGTTTTGGAAAGGAGGTTCTGCTTTTGTTTCCCCAGGAAGAAAGAGGCTACGGATTTGTTCCAGGTTAAGATAGATCAGATTTGAGCAAGCCAGACCTCCTGAACCTTAGCAGATGGTACCTATCAACAAAAGTTATAGCCAGTCTTCCCAGGACTTGACCATTATCTCGAATTTTCTCAGGATCCCCATGAAATTACCAGCAACCCTTATCAGCAGGAAGTAGCCTAAAACACTATATCCACATCCCCGCCCAAAAAAAAGGATTATGGATATTTGTATTTATTTAGGTTGTTAGTTACAAATTGTAATTGGTCATAGTCAATCTCTTTCTAAAAGAAGAAAGGGGGATAGGTGATATTTTATTTGTGCTTTAATAAATAAAACTTGCCTGGAGTTCAGAAAAAAACTAAGGCACTATAAGTAAAAACAAAAGTCATGCAGTGTTAGCACATACCTTTAATCCTATCACTTGGCAGTCAGACATCTGCCTGAATCTCTGTGAATTCAAGGCCACACTGGAAACAGACAGGTGTGCTGGCACACACCTTAAATCCAACACTAGTTAAACATGGAGGTCTGGATATCTGTTCAGATAGACAGGAAGTGACAGAGCTGGGCAGGAAGAGGAAGTAATGTAGCTGGGCAAATCAGATGGCAGAACAGCAAATCAGATGGCAGAACAGCAAGGCATATAGGCATGGGTAGACAGGAAGTAGCTTGCATTTGGAAGTTGAGGTATTGGTAAGGTGAGGTTAGCTCATGGCTGTTCCTATTCCTCTAATCTCTCTCAGGCTTTAACTCCTATATCTAGCTTCATGCTTTTTATTGAATAAGACCTTTTAGAAATTCATCCACAATTGGCGCTTAACACAAGTGGAAAAGATTTGTCCTGACCACTGGCTGGCCAGCCAGGACACAGGAAAACTTCCAGCTACACATAATTATATGTAACATACACAATACATATACATATATTCACATATACATACATATAACATATATACACATACATACATATATATGTATACATATCAATCACATACAACTGAGTTCATTCAGTGTTATTCTTATGTATATATATTTAGGCCTGACCACTTTTGTCCCTTAAGAAAACTGATTCTCCCTCTCAGCAGCCAATGACAGCCCATAATTGTTCATCTAGAGGTAGGGCTCTGTGAAATTTTCCCCATCTATGTTGGCATTTCAACTGGTGTGGTCATTCTACATGTCTTGTTTAGATCACCACATGGAAAGTCACAGGGTACATCATGGAAAAAGGGATGAAAAGACTGCAAGAACCAGGGGATAGAGACACTTCTTAGGCACTGTCTTTTAAATATGGCAAGAAGTTTCACCCATGAAATCTCAACAATATGGCATACATTTGTAATCTTAACAGTATGGGACTAAGCAGGAAAATTTTAAGTTTCAGGGCAGCCTGAGCTACGTAGTAAGACCCTGCCTCAAAAGAAAAAATTTAATGTAAAAGTGTTAATTAAACATGTGGTGGGGACATACTTTGTACTGCTCTATGGTTTAACAAGGAAGATGGGGAAATTTTCCCAAAACTGATAACCTCTCACCTAAAAGGGAACTTGGAAATAAAATGTCCAGAGGAAAGGACTGTATAATTGAGAGAGTCCTAGGAACTCCAAGAAACTTAGAACTAGCCTACTCAAAGGATCTGAAGGCTGTGCCCTCTGCAGTTAAGGTTGATGCCAGTCATGTTAAGACCTGGTATCTTCAGTATGAACTAAAAATTGTGAACAGAATTCATTTCTGAGACAGAAGATGTGTGGTTCAGTGATCAGTGGTTTGCATTTGAAATCTAGGTGCACATCCACCTTCAAGAGAAAATACAGTTCCCAAGACACCAAAACTTCCCTGGGCCCCTCCAGCAGGCATCCCCAGAAGCTAGTGAACCAGCAATCAGAATATAAATACAGAAGCATTTATGATAAAGTTTTTAACCAGGTGGTGGTGGAGGATGCTTATAACACCAGCTCTCAGGAGACAGAAGCAGGTGGTTCTCCATGAGTTTGAGGCCAGTGTGGTCGACAAAGTGAGTTCCAGGACAGCCACAGCAGGTACACAGAGAAACCTGCCTTGAGAAACAAAAAAACAAAACAAACAAACAAAAAAAAAAGAAAGAAAGAAAAGAAATCAAGTTTGTAAGTCTATAACCTTGTTAATCAATTGTGGTAGAACCCTGGGAATAATTTTATACTGATACCTAAAAGTTCTAGTAAGAAGAAAAACAAAAGATTAATGAGTTTCTAAATTTACCTAACAGGAAAATAAGGAGGGGAATGCTCTTATTTCATAATGTGTAAAAGTCTCACAAAGCCATTAGTCATACTGAACTCTGAGTGTAAAATCCTTATTTCCTAACTAAATTTAAACTGGACACATAGATACTGCCCTGATTGTGAACTGGACACTACCTGGATTCACCTGAAAGAGGGAACATCACCTAAGAATTGCCTCAATCATATGGCCTTTGGTATGTGTTCAAGATATTATCTTCACTGATGATTGATATGAGAAGGTCCCGACCACTGTACGCAATACTATCCCAGGTGAGGGGCCTGGGATATATAAGAAAGCCAACTGGGCTTAAACCAGTGAGCGAGCCAGTCAGCAGCATTCTTTCATGGTTCCAGGTTCCTGCCCTTATCTCCCTGAGAGTGACCTGGAATTGTTAAAGAAAATAAACCCTTTTCTTCCCCAAGTTGCTTTTTTGGTGAAAGTGTATAGACAGGAGAATAGAAAATCAAAGTAGAACATGGTTAGGAACCTGGCCCAAATGATTTGTGGGCTCTGATATATCTCTGCACTTCATCATTGTGCAGCTATTTCCTGTGAATTGAAACAGCCCCCTCTGGAGGAAGGAAGGAGGCCTATGAGACTTGAAAAGTCAAGAAAGGAAGCTCAGGAAGCTGAGAAAGTTTCAACATTCATGAGGATCCTGAGATTGTAAAAACAGTGTACAGTTCCTGAGGGTAGAGCTGAGGGCACTGTCTTGGTCAAGCAGGGAACTCTAAGATGCAGCCACATAAGTCACCACACAGAAGGCTTTTAGGGGACACAGCTGCCTTTGAGTTAATCATGCTGCTGAGAGTGAACTGCTTATTTATCCCACTGTAGAAACCTCATGACATTCAATGGATTCACCAAGCTGGGCTTGGAATAACTTTTTTCTCCAGTGTCCTGTTCCAAGGGCCTCTGGGATTGGAGAAGGGGAACAGAATAGCCCATTTGAGGGTCCTTCTTGCCTTCCTTCTTCCTTCCTTCCTTCCTTCCTTCCTTCCTTCCTTCTTTCTTCTTTTCTTTCTTTCTTCCCAGAAAGAGGAAGCAAATTTCCATTTCTTTCTACTTTTTGTGCTGAGGAGTAAATTTCTACCCCTCTCATGAAGTGGATCTCTCTGTACCTGTTACACAATGGAGCAGAAGGTTAGGACATCCACACTTTCCCCTACCAGTCAGCACTTACAGAGACAAAGACCCAATCACTGCCATAGAAGGCGCAGACAGACACCTCTATATCAATAGAGGAAAGAAGGGAGAAGGAATCTGAGTGCGACACCCTAAACCCAAATGAAGACCCCAAACCCTTACAGTCAGTACTCTCCCCAGTTCTGGGGCCCCTTTGCTACCCAAGAATTCTGTAGTACTTCCTAAAAAGCAATCTCTCTTTGTACTGTGCCATGTTCCTGTCTTTTAATTCTTTGTCTAATTGGGGAAGAAGAACCTTCCTGTTAGACAGTATCAGTAAAGATGCACACACGGGTACATACACACATGTACATGAGCTGTAGAGCCCTAATACACAGTGTAGATTGAACAGTATATTCCAAACATAAGATCAGATAATGATTGAGATAGATAACAGATGGACAATAAGAATAAAAGAAACAAAGCTGTGGCAGACTACCTGCAAAAAACTGGGATAACTACTCAAGCCCACTGAAGTATATGATTGTATTTTAGATACATAAAACTGACTTATACCTTCCTCCATCCCAAAATATAGTTTCAAAAGTTTTAATCTTATGTATGTGGTCATGTTTACTACCTTAACTTTGGGCTTTCCTCAGTGACAATGATCAAGGTTTATCATTAAAACCATTTAACTTACTTTTCTTTAAGACTTGCATTACTGGCCAGGCAGTGGTGGTGCATGTCTTTAATCCTAGCACTTGGGAGGCAGAGCCAGGCAGATCTCTGTGAGTTTACAGGGCAAGATCCAGGACAGGGACCAAAGCTACACAGAGAAACCCTGTCTCCAAAAGAAAAGAAAAGAAAAAGACTTGCATTACTGTCCCCACGATGAGGCAACAGCAGTCTATGGACTGCTTTTCTCTGGACCCTCACTAAGCATTGGCTTCCCCAGCCTCAGCTCAGATGCAATCTAGGACTTCCCTTGTTTCCTCTAGTGTGGTAATTGACTGTGCTTCTGTCACCTATGGCCTCCTTTTTCATGATTTACCCATTCATCTTGCTGAGCACATCCACCTGTAGCTTTCTGAGAAAGGATATATTTTAGTATATTTCCAAAGTGTGATTATTTTGCTGTACATCTGGATGTTCATCCTCTTGGGAATGAAATATTAAATTGAAAAATCCAGGCTCCTAATTTTAAAGATGTTATTCCTATGCTTTCTGAACTCCAATGTTGTTGATATAGATCTGTGACTCCAATTCCTTTTTATATATTTCTTTTCCTCTGTGTTGTGGATTTCCACAATCATTTCTATTGTTCCAGGTTCTCCAACCATATACTAAGTTTCTTGGTGTAGTCTTTACAAACAAGCTTCTTCTAGTTTTGAGAATTTTTAAATTACTTCTATGTTAAGTCTCTATTCCCCATTCTCTGATCTCTTTCTAGATTTTATATCAGATTTGAATATTGTCTCCTGGTTTTCCTAAGTTTTATATCTTTTTTTCCCCATTCTATTGCTTTTATTTACTTACTAAGATGGTTGCTTCCCAAACTATCCTTTAGTTTTTTGGTGACATATATTTTTGTTAATAAGATCCCTTTTTCCCTTATCATCCTTTATTATTTCATCCTGTTCTTAGTTTATATAATGCTGACTCAAATATAAAAATTCAAATATTCTTAAATACTATTTTGACACATGGCTTTATATTTTTCCTACTAGTTTACCTTATTTTGACTTTACCATTGAATGTTCCCCTCAAATGCCATGTAATTTTTATCTCCATATTCACATTCATGAGCCTCACATTGAAGAAGATTGAGCCTGTGAAAATGCCTTCTCATACCTGAGAGATTCTCAAATATACAGGCAGAAATCTCTTATACTCAAATATTATTCTGTTTCACAAGACACTAATATCCTGCTTCCCTACCTCAGAAGCACATACTATGTAGCTTTACGACATCTGTAATTTTCAGCCCTGTGAGTCACAATTCTCTCTGCTACACAAGATATCCTTGGCCATGGGGCTTCCCAATAATTTTTTCCTAAAAATAAATCTTGATTCTTCTATATGAAAGGAATGGGATGCAATGGAGAGGATATCACATGATCATGTTGGGTGGAGAAAGGTATAGGGATCTCTAAACTCTTCCACTGTGTATGATCTCACTGAATCACAGTGTGTTGGGAGTTTAAGATTCATCCCAATTGCACCCCTGTATGACTCAGCAGTTGTAACATCACCAGGAATCTTGTGAAGCCCATCTACTTGCTTCTAGCTTCTGGTTAGTTCTTCCCTCTACAGGATGGCAGGTGCTAGTTTCTGCTTTCTAGATAAGTTCATTACCTCTCTCTCCTCTTTCTGCATTTCACTCTGCTAAACTTCATTAAAAAACCTGTTACCCTTGGTGCCTTCTATCCAATTTTCTCTAGCCAGTGGATTAATACTTAATATCATCACTTAATACTTATAATATTGCTTGATAACATCTCCAGTGAAGAGGGACAGCAAAACCAAGGAGAACCTATCATGTTAAACTATGCCCTTTAAAATGAAGACTATCAGCCTATAACACAGAAAAAAAACATATTTGGAAATGTCCATGTCCCACACTATCTAGCCTCCTTAGCTTCTATCCAGGGTTCCAACTCTTAGCAAAAATCATAAGACAAGAGGGAAGCTCATCCAAATGGCATGTCATTAAAGCCATCATTTTATAAAGACCAAAGACACCTGCCCAAGAATAGGAATCCTAGCACCTGACTCATATCTACTCCTGAGTTTAATATCCTTACATTACATCTGTAAAATTACAGCAACTGACTTGATTGAGTCAGTGCTTCCACATCCAGACACTCAGGAAACCAAACCCCTTGGTCCACGACTTGCCTTCGATCAGGCTAGGTAGTTTTTCAACAATAGGTGGCCTCATAATTGGTCAAATCTTTGTGATATAATGATGGTTATCAGGAGGAATTTGACTGGAAGAAGGAAAATCAGCATGGCCTATATTGACAGTCTGTGTTTTTCAAGGTGATCTCCAGCCTCTCTGCCCAGCTGTACACCCAACATCTGCTATGTACCAAAGCGAGCATCCAAGATAGAAAAGGGCTAGAGGCCAATTCAACTCACACCTCCAATTAGTGCTCCAACTTCTTGAGAGCCTGAGTCCTACCAACCCAGCCAAGGAACTAGCAGGTGCCAGGTCCTGTCTTTGTTAGCTTTGCTGTCCTGGTCCACTCCTTTGCTTGCTTCACTCAAGACCTAGCAGTCTCCCACTGTAGAGTTCAATGACAATTCATTACTGAAATTACTCTCTTCCTTGCTCCAGATAAGCCCCTGAGCAAAGTTTACATCTCCTCATAACTGAGCAAAGTTTGACTCTTTCCCCATCACTGCTGTTTAGTAAATTCTAGGGTGAAATGATACAGATTACTATTACAGTTTGGATGCTGGAGCCAGGCAGTCTTGGGTTTGATACAGTTCTACTGCTTACCTGTCGCATCTTGAGCAAGTCATTGCAGTTCCTTGAGCTTACCTCCCTATTTTAATTGTAGTGAAAATAAATCCTAATTCAAAGGGTTTGGTGGCTTGACAAGGTTATTGGTACTGTTCATAAGACAGAACAAGCAACTAGATAAAGTCCCAGAGCCATGAGGTATTTAGTGTCTCTCTATGATGAATTGCAATAAATGTCTGAGAAAGCTCTGGCTTATCTAACAGAGCCTTCAATTTCCAAATTAAATTGATTTTAAAGGTTTATTTATTTTTTTTAAAGATTTATTTATTTATTATGTATACAGCATATATGACTGCAGGCCAGAAGAGGGCACCAGATCTCATTACAGATGGTTGTGAGCCACCATGTGGTTGCTGGGAATTGAACTCAGGACCTCTGGAAGAGCAGTCAGTGCTCTTAACCTCTGAGCCATCTCTCCAGCCCTAAAGGTTTATTTTTATTGTTTTTAGTTACATGTCTATGGGATATGAGTGCATAAAAGCATTAAGCGCCCACAGAAGCCAGAAGCACTGGATCCCATGGAGCTAGAGCTACAAGTGTTTGTGAGGAACCTGACATGGATGCTGTGAACAAAGCTTGTGCTGTAGGATGTTTGTAAATTGTGTGAAGATGTATTGCTCCAATTGGTGTAACAAAAAGCTGAACATCCAATAGCCAGACAGGAGGTATAGGCGATACTTCTGGATAGAGAGAGAACTCTGGGAATAAGAAAGGCGGAGTTACCAGCCAGGATCGGAGGAAGCAAGATGGGCAGTACAGAAATGAAGTAATGCCACATGGCAGAATATAGATTAATACAAATGGGCTCATTTAAGTTATTCGAGCTTTTGGGGGACAAGCCTAAGCAAAGGCTAAGCTTTCAGAATTAATAAGAAGTCTCTATGTCATTATTTGGGAGCTGGTGGGACAAAGAAAGACTTGTTACAAGCTTGGGTCCCCTAGAAGAGCATTATGTGCTCCTAACCACTGAGCCCTAATTTCCATAGTTTTACCTGACTTCTGGGTACTCAAAGCACCTCAAATTTCAATTATACGTGACCAAACAACCTTTGAGTCATTGCAACATCTAGTGTACACTAAAATACCAAAATAAAAATGAGGAGTATTCAAATTCATTTGAGCCCATAAAAATAACCCCAAACTATTCCTCTAGATTAAACAATTTGTGATATAGATGGAAATGCAGCTCAGACAACCCCACATTATGTTCTGTTTTTACCACGGTGTTTAAACCACACTGATAGGATGCTATTGCATGCAAAGCTTTTCTTTAGTGTTTTATGATCACGTTTTCTTTGAAAATATGAGTTGTAGATATATTCTGTGTGATTGCACAGGACTCATCCTAAAGATTCAGCATTCAAGGATATTTAGTGAACTAATAGGAACAGAAAATTAATTGATCCATTTTTAACACATTATTTTCATTACTAATGTATAAAATTATATGAATCACACTTAGAAAAATGGCGCTAATTTTTCCATAATTTCTGAAACTTTGCCAACTTTTATTCACTAAGTCATCACACCTTTCTGGCTTCTATGACTAATTAGTGTAAATGAAAGTGCAAACATCTGATCCAGACCAACATAAGCACATGTATATATCCCCCTCTAAAATATTGGGAATTCCTACTGCATAATGAAAACACATGGCAGGCTATTTCTCCACAAGATGAATGTGACAATACCACTACTGTGAGAAAGCACTTAGCAGACAGGGTTATCTGTGATCTAGCTGACAGATTTGCATGCTCTGTGTTAAGTATAAAATAAAAACCACTAACAAAGCTTATACATATGGAAAACAAAATAATGCTGCGAATAGAAATGGACTATTTGAGATAACAAGGGGAAAGATAGGTATTAACTCTACTTTGTGCCAGAACCAGCATAATATCAACATATTCCCAACCTAAAAGTGAGCATTTGAGTGAGGAGGTTGGTGTCAGTGGGAGGAGCAAGACAGTGTCTACCACACTCAGAAGTTTCAAAGGGCATGCATAAATTATGACACCAAGTGATCCTGAGGATCGGGGTTGCTGGTGAAGTGTCGCACTGCCTCTAGAGATTGCTCCAGATGCTGGACTCAGTGAATCATCATTGCATATTAGCAAAGGCAATTTACGATGCAGATGATGAAGCATAACCTCAGGTCTCACAGGAGCCTCTTGTGAGCGCTTGGAAGGAGCCCTCTGAACGTGATCTCACTGGTTTACGTTTTACACATTCTGAACAAGTGTGATCTGTTACCATCACCACGAGACTACCTCCCTCTGCTTCAACCTCTCTCCCATCCTATAAGCATACATCCCTGCTAACGGGTATGGTAGGTACACAGGGATTTGGGGACCAAGCTGAAACGTATTTAAGAATTTATTTAATTGGGACTTTGAGGTATGTTTATGTGATTTTTCCTTTGTAAGAAGGAAAAGTCGTTTCTCCAGGTCTAGATAGAAAAAGGCTTCTGGGAATGTGGATATTGCCCACTGCTTGGTGGCCCCTCTCTATTGTTTCTTAAAGATGTAAGACAAGAGACTATAAAAATAAATGTGACCTGGAATGACTATCAGGAACAAGTAATGGTGTGAAGAAAGACAGCCTCGAAATATAAGCCCAGAGCCAGAAACTAGTGTAAAAAACTCCCAAATCTTACAAAATGATAGTAAAATAAACTTTATTAATAGTCTTCCAAGTTTAATATCACTCATAAAAATATACATGAAATTTTGTGACTGAAAGCTGAATTTTTCCAAGCTACTGATAAATTTTAAAAGAAAATGAAAACAAAGTTGAATAAATTTTTCTAGGAGGAAGATCTGAATTACTTTCCTAGTTTCTTGGTAGAATATAAAAAAAATATATATGGTTGATTTTTTTAACTACCACATGTCATATCAAATATCACCAGATCATGAGACTGCTAACCATTTAGTCTGTTGCTATAATTATGTTAAAGGAGCTGTTCCAGATGTTTCTAAATCCTAATAGGTACTTGACCAATCAGATTTTATCATAAACACAGGTCTAAAGGAAGTTCAAAATAATCTAGAATTATACTAAATCCCACTCTCTAATGTTCTTAGTAAAACATATATGTGCTTGGTTATGCTCTTGGGTTCATTGTGTCAGACAGCCAGTTTTCTGCTCTACAGAGGCTGTAAGCACTCAGTAAAACCTTAATGCCTCCAGGGCTAGCACTATATGCCAGCATGTCTGAGCCAAATATCATTCTGAATTTGTCTGATCTGGCCCAAGTCCAGATGAATTTGGGGCTCTATGCACTATGTTAAATAATTAATTACATTTTGGAGGAACAATCAAAATCTGCATTAATTAAAATAGCATAAATATGATTTGAAGTGTGGATTACATGCAAAGGGCAAAGAGAACTTAAAAAACACCCACTGCCAATAGACTTGTTCAATCTTTCTACAGATATGTTCTCAAAAGTAAAATTAAAAAAATAATAATATTGTTTGTTAGATTGGCTTAGGATGCTGGCTTGAAATCCATTCTTCTGCCTTGGCTAGAGGTGGTGAGACCCACAGAATTAACAAGATTTTAGGGTCAAGGGGTGAGGAGGAGGAGCTGATGACTATTTTTAGGACCTGTGAACACTGTTCCATTTTAGAACAGTGTTAGCTTCTCAGTTGGAAATGTCACAGACCAAGCCCATAAACACATTTCATTGTCCATAATTACATATTCCACTATCACTTCATGGCATTAAAAAAGTAATAGATAAGCCTATCTTTGTGTGTGCAAGCACACATGGATACTATAAATAGAATCCTCCAAGATCTTGTTTTCCATAGGACATGTTTCTGACAGTGACTCAAGTTTTCTTCTAAGCAAACTGTACCGCCCTCTTAAATGTTCATAGGCTTTTATCCTGTTGCTTGCTTCACAACAGTAGAGCCGCTGGGATTCGCTGCTGATGCACCCTGGAAGCCTTCACCTAACAACTTGTATCTTTAGTAGAAAGAATGTAATTGGGGGTATGAGTGCAAACCACAGCAGTAATGGCTGGGAGACAAAAGTAGGAACAGTTTCCATTCAGAATAGGATAAGACTCTTGGGAAAATGATACAAAGTTTTTCTTCTTTCAATAGCTTGTCCATCGCTTTTCAACATCTGTTTTCTCCTTCTGCTCTCAACATCATCTGTTTCCTTCTTTTCCCTCTTTCTACACGTTGCCTAAGATTTGAAAGTGTCTGAAGCATGCACAAGCAATGTTTGAGACACTTGACCATTAAGCCACCATGTGGAAGATACACTGGAGAAAAGAACTAAAGGCAGAGATGAAACTAAGGGTAAGGAACTGGGAGTGTGTTATTTTACAAGCACAAGTATAGAAATGATCCCTTAAAGTGTGACCTTTCCAGGGAAACCCAAAGGACATGATAGTCTAAGTGGTGCAGACGCCCGAAGGTGAGAATAAGGGAACAGCACACGTGATAGTCCTAAGAAAGAAGAGTTCTCGGTATAACTACAGAAAAGGAAAACAATGACTTGGAGAGAGCAGAAAGGCAAGGGATCAGATCACAACGTGCCTGATTTTAAGTCTGTAAGGCCGCTTACTTTTAGACCCATGGGAGTCTATTGGGTCGTCTGTGAATATAGAGACGGAAAGCACAGTTACATGCAGGGAGTTCAGACATTCAGGAAGTGCAGTCCAGGAGAGAAACGAGAGCCTGAGGCTAGATGGTAAGGGAAACAGGTGAATTCTGGATATATTCTGAACGTAGAGCTGCAAAGATTTTTTTTGCATGTTGAATATAAGAGACATAATTAAGTCAGGTGGTGGTGGCGCATGCCTTTAATCCCAGCACTTGGGAGGCAGAGGCAGGTGGATCTCAGTATGTTCAAAGCCAGCCTGGTCTACAAAGTGAGTTCTAGGACAGCCAGGACTATTACACAGAGAAACCCTGTCTCAAAAAAAAAAAAAATGATTGATAGATAGATAGATAAATAGATAGATAGAGACATAATTAAGCCATGAAAGAGTTGAGAGTGACTCCTGAGATCCTGTCCTTAGAAGTAGACCTGGATTCTTTAGCAGGCAGCCAGAGGAACAGCATTTGGCAGGTTTGTGGGCAGGATTTAGTGAGTCTGCAATGTGTGATGCTTTGAAACTTCCTGGACATTCTAGAAGAAATATCAAATAGGTTAGTAAATATAGTCATTTGGAATTCTTGAAGGAGGTTCAGGTTAGAGATAGAGACTGGAGTACATAGGAAAATGATGCAGCTTACACTTGCCAGGACCCATGTTCTATACTGCAGAAAGAAGGTGGTTCAACTGTCCACACTAACCCATTCCAGAGCACAGATCTCCTATCGACACAGGCATTACTCTAGAAAATACATGCTTACATGTATGCATACTCACCTTTCCCATTCACAGGACCAGCCTAATGTACAACTGCAGCACACACTTGGCAGCACACTAACAATGTAGCCTTGCAGTCTAGTGTTGGCTCTCTGGGAACAACTAGCAGGTCAGATAAGTCAGCTACCTCCACCTACCTCATCAGACCAGCAGAGAGGGGCAGTGGAACAGGGAACTCATCTCAACTTTTTTGTTATTATTGTTGTTTTCAAAACAGGGTTTCTCAGTGTAGCCTTGGCTGTCCTAGAACTCACTCTGTAGACCAGGCTGGCCTCGAACTCACAGAGATCATCCTGCCTCTGCCTCCTCAGCTCTGAGATTTAAGGCATGTGCCTCCACCACCCAGCTCATCTCAACTTTATGGTCATGTTCCAATTCAGCTACAGAGTGTTTCCCCTAAAAAGAGCAAAGGCCAAAAAGGTAAATTTATCTACTTGTCTCCTCACATTCACCCAGGTTTTATAAAAATGGGTGCTAACTAGGAGCTCTCCTTAACCATGTGCGAAGTGCCAGACAAAGAACACTATGACGCCCCCTTCTTGGGAAGCATCAGGACTATAGCAATCCTAGGGGTTTGGGGCTCTCCATAGGAGGACTCCTGTGCCTCTTGTCTTTGTTGTATTTCTACAGGATGTCATAGTGCTCATGAAAGGTCAACTCTTATAAATTCTAATTAAGTATTTTCACTTGCTTTATGCTACTTGTGTATTTCTAGTGCTTTTCTGAACTAAGTATTCATTTTGTCTCCACTGGCCTCTTTGTTAATCAAGGCTTTAAGTGGTCTTGATGAAAAGAATGTTCTCTGATGCATGCCCTATTTTCCAAGCAATAGAATTAGACACTGTAGCTATATTTTGCCTAAATTCAGTAATCCACTAGGATTAGGAATTGGAAAAGTCTGCCCTGGTAGAGACAAGTGGTTTAAGTACTTACATTTTCTATTTGTTAACTGTTCTGTTGGTTTTACATGGATATTTGTTGCACTGGGGAGCTTGCCTAAGATGACTCACTCTATCATGAAGCATAACAGAAATGAAGAAATCCATGTTCTGCCTCAACTTTACTTTGAACACGAGTTCTGACCCTGCTGTGCTCTCTCAGAAACATTATTGCCACTTGCTACTGGGCACCACAGAGAATTTAATGAAACCTGAGCAATGTGTAGATGGCTTATTGATGGTCACCATAGGGACTGACTATTTCCCAGTGAGGTGAAGACAACTCTCAATTACCTACGGGCTCTTGATTCACACCAGTTTATCCAGTAGCATCTAAATCCCCAGTCCAGATCTTCTCAGGAAGAAAAAGAAAGCCCTTTGGAGCCAAGGAAATCTGAGATAAGACTAATTTGTATTAGACAGGGGAAAGAACAGAAGTAATTAGTTATAGAACAGAGTGGAATAAGTATTTATGAACAAACTCGATCATTCTGTTTGCATTTAGTTCCCAGAACATCTGATGTATTCATATTCATATCAAAATAGTATGAAGTTTGAAAATAGTGTTTTCTGCATAGCCTACTCTTATTAGCCATAATTTAACCACGTCTTAAACAGGAGAATCAGGCGAATGTGGCGAGTAACTGCACAGCTACAGGAGGCTCCCCACCGACCTACCAAATTTCTTAACAACTGGACTCTTGGCAAGTGTGATTTTACCACCAGAGTTAAAGTAAACTCATGTCTTTCCTTAATTTGAAACCACTCCAAAGCCCTGTTACACATCATGTGGCAGATGTTCACTGAATGCTTACTGGATGGATAGATGAACAGATGGAATGTGGGTTTCATTAGCTCTTTGTAGTTGTCCATCTGGACACTGGATACCAAAAAGGTGTTGAAGAAGAAGAGCCAGAACATGGCATGGGCTGGACTGTTGGGCAACTGACAGCCTCAGTATGTAGGCAGGGAGCATGTGAGGGATTCTATTAAAACTTGTGTATCTAACACATTTGACCATGAATAATCAGCTATATTTATGCTCTCCACCTCATTCCATCAGAAAGAAATTAAAAAAAAAAAAAAAAGAGGTATTGAAGGCACAGCCATGCCATATAAATCTTTGTACTTTCCAATGTCTAACGCTATACCTTGCACATACTGGATACTCATTCAGTATATGTTAGACAATTTGTACTAACACAAATCACAAGTTCTGGGAATACATTCAAAGAGTTCCTACTGAGATGCAATGCATTTTAAATTTCAGACTGGTTCAGGAGCTAAATCTTAACATATGGATTTGGCTAACTGAGACCTGAATGCTCTAAAGGGCAGGAGGCCTGCCCACGCCAACATCATCCCTGCTGCAGTGCCCATCCAAATGCAATGGCAGTGAGCATATAACACCAGTATAAGGAAGAAGAATACAGGCCCAGTGCTATGAGCACTTCTCTGGCCTGTTTCTCTCTGCAAGGTTTAGTCATGGTGCTAACTCGAATGGTATTTTATATAGCACTGTGGTTTCCAGCATGCTTCTTTCACATTCCTTTGAATGAAGGAAGCTTCATTAAACTCCACTTAGAGTCAGGAGACTGAATTGCCAAGAAGCTTTCTAAACTCCTCAAGCTTACCTAGGACACAAACCCAAGGTCATGATGATCAAGTTACATTTATTACTAATCCAAGTTGGTCCTATGTTTTAAAAGGAAAAATAAAGTAAAAACAAAAAAATGTGTACATGATTATTTTGTAAAATAAAGTGCTTAAAATTTTAGTTTTCCATCCAAGTACAAGATATATTAGGGTAAAAGTACACAGAAATTGTAAGAGCAGCCAACCAATGACAACCTGACAGCCAACCAATGACTAGTCCAACCTCTTGACACACAAGAGTGAGCCTTCCACAGCACTGTCCAGAGGACCAGGACCCAGAGGCTGGATAGCCCAGAGACCTAGGATAGAACCAAACATGACTGGCAAAAAAAAAAAAAAAAAAAAAAAAAAAAAAAGTCAAGGTAATGATACCGAATGATATTCTTCTATACTCATAGATTGGTGCCTGGCCCAGTTGTCCTCAGAGAGGAAACTGATGAAAACAGATGCAGAGACCCACAGCCAAACATTAGGAGGAACTCGGAGAATCTTGCAGAAGAAGGGGAAGAAGGATTGTAGGAGCCAGAAGGGTCAAGGACACCACAAGAAAACCCACAGAATCAACTAATCTGGGCTCATAGGAGCTCCCAGAGTCTGAATTGACAACCAGGGAGCCCACATGGGGCTGACCTAGGCCTTCTGCATACATGTTATACCTTAGTCTTCTTGTAGGACTCCCAACAGTGGGAGCGGGGGCTGTCCCTAAGGCTTTGACTGGCTTTGGGAACCTGTTCCTCATACTGGGTTGCCTTGCTCAGCCTTAATAAAAGTGGAGGCGGTGTTTATTTCACTGCAACTTGATATGCCATGCTTTGTTGGTACTCATGGGAGGCCTGAAGTATCTGAACAGAAACAGAGGAAGAGTGGATTGAGGGGAGGGGCAGAGAAGACATGGGGGCGGGGAGAGAATGGGAGAACAGGAGGGAGGAGAAACTGCCAGTCGGGATGTAAAAATAATAATAAAACCCCATCCAATGACTGAGGGATCTGGATGCAGAGATACACAGCTAGGCCCCGGGTGGAGCTCCGGGAGTCCAATTAGTGAGAAAGAGGAGGGTTTATATGAGAGAGAATTGTTGAAACCAAGGTTGGATAAAGCACAGGGACAAATAGCCAAACGAATGGAAACACATGAACTATGAACCAATGGCTGAGGGGCCCCCAGCTCGATCAGGCCCTCTGAATAGGTGAGACAGTTGATTGGCTTGATCTGTTTGGGAGGCAACTAGGCAGTGGGACCGAGTCCTGTGCTCATTGCATGAGTTGGCTGTTTGAAACCTAGAGCTTATGCAGGGACACTTGGCTCAGTGTGGGAGGAGGGGACTGGACCTGCCTGGACTGAGTCTACCAGGTTGATCTCAGTCCTCCAGGGAGGCTTTGCCCTGGAGGAGATGGGAAATGGGGGGGGGGGGAGCTGGGGGGTAGGGGAGAGGGGCAGGAGGGGGAGAACAAGGGTATCTGTGGCCGATATGTAGAACTGAATTGTATTGTAAAATAAAATATAATAATAATAGTAATAATAAAATAATAATTTAAAAAATTGTTTTTGTAAAGGCAAGATATATGAGTAAGAAGAAAGGTTCACTGCCCTAGAATAAGAGACAATTTGGGCCAGCTAAGACAGCCAACAAACAGAATTACCATAAATGTTTAAAAGACAGCACTCTTTTAAATGTCCACATTTTTTAATTTTTTAATTTTTTATTTATTTATCTTAAATAAATGAACTGAATAAGTCAATAATTATTTAAACATGCATGTAACATATGTATGCTTCACAGCTACTTAGCTTCACGTCATTGCCAGGCCACCCACCCTCAAATGACACATCTTGCCTGCCATACCTAATGAAGGTCACCAGCACAGCACAATTGCTAACACAGCCTTGACCTCTCATTAGGCTGAAATATGAAGCCACATCACATGCTACTTCTGCTGGCAGATAAGCTACCTAGACCTTGGAGAAGTTAAGGAACCTGCCACACAAGGCCAGGAGCCTGAATTTGATCCAAGGACTCAGGTAATGTGGATGGAGAGAAGTGATTCCACAAAGCTGTCCTCTGACCTCTACCTGTGCGGTATGGTACAGATATACACAATGATAACAAAAAATGAGGGGGGGGGGAAACTTTTCAAAATAACCTGGATAAAATTCTCATTTTTTAAAAGTACAAATGTGAATAAACTATTTCCACTAAGTTTTATTTCAAACATAACCTCTCACATTATAGACACTCACAAACATCTTCCTGAAAAGGACATTAGTCAACTGAAAAAGCCTGTTGCTTGTCTATCAGACTCTAACTTCCTCATTACCTCATGCTGACTCTAATTCTAGGTGAAATACTTAGGAAAAGCAAGCAAATAAAAAAAAATCCACACAACACTGGTCATCTTCTGTCTGTCCCTTGCCTGCTCTTCCCTATCTTTTTGGTATCACACCACACAGACCAAAGAACATAAATTAACTTTCACACATGTATTGCTCCAGCATCCTTCAGTCTTCTTGCACTTTGACCCCTAGTTCTCTTCTTCTCTTCTTTCATGTCTACTTCTGCTTTCCTGTCCTAAATGCTAGTTTGGTTGCAGCTATTATTTTCAACAAATCCCTCCTCAATTCTGTACAACAACACTTAGTGGGTTTGCAATCCCATTCAAAGGAGCCAGGCCTTCCTGTGTTTAATGGCGATAATTCCACTTTTGGAATAACCTCCAAGATGAGTAATTACAAATGTGGCATTTCTTCAGATTCCAAGTAAACAGACTATCATGTCTTAGAGGGCAAAACAGTGGCACTATTTTAAGTCAGTAGAAGCAAGACTTCTGTTAAAGGATGGGTTTCCAGTCCTTAGAAAACAGGTGTAAGGCACTTCTAGGGAGGTAACAATTTGAGCCAAGTAAGCCAGATCCGAAGAGTCCAAAGTAATTCTGGATTTGAGCAGAAATCTAGGCATATGCCCATGCCAAGCAAGTGCTCAGAGAATTAACTGAAGGCTAGAACTCCGTTGACACTCAAGAACCAGAAGAGGACAGGAGAATTAATGAATCCCACATTTACATATCAGAGGTCTGGAAGTTCTCCTTGGGTGTTGGAGTCCATCTGGGTTTCCTGGTGGCTTTATCCAGCAGGTCTGCATACAGAACATGACTGGACCACGGACCTGAGTATCAGGTGTTTGGAAGGATCTGCTACACTTGGCTGTATTAAGCAAGGGGGAGGTCTTCTGCTCCACCCTGTATTGTGATAAACAGCCCTTTGGAATAAAGTTCAAAGCTGGTGGGTTCAGACTCAGGCCCTCCCGAGGCTATCCTGTGTTCCCTGTCTTTCCTCTTGTCATCTAGGTATCTCTTTCTAGCTAATATTTCTCACTTCTCCCTACTCAAGAGTACCCTGGGTCGTAAAAGCGGTGGCTGGTCCTCCACACTTGGACACATTGCTTATCCTACACTCAGTGTGACCACAGAGTGGACAGGCCTGTGTTCCAACAAGAGCCACTCTTCTCCTCCATTGCCCACAGCCACACTTCTGTGGCACCTTTACCACCTCCTATCCTAATGTGGCCTGCTGAACTCTGTACTCGACCTTCCACATTCTCCTACTCCCTCCTTGGAGACTGATTAATTCTTCCATTGCCGTGTTATTAGTACAGGGAGACACCACAGAAGATCTCTGATTAAGTCCTAGTGTGGCTCTAACAAGTACACATGCAAACCTGTTACATTCATTGACTAAAACATCTCTTGCTTCTGATCTCACTATTCTGTTGATGGAAAGGAAATTGGTATCTTTGTGCTACCTCCAATCCCTTTCCCTTCTCTTCCCAATGATGAGGCATCTACAGCACTTTTGATAACTTCCCTTCATGGCTATTCAGATAACAAGTTTCCCGGCTCAAATCATAGTGATTTCTCATTTGTATCATTAGAATTGTTCTCTAACTCATCTCCTGTCTCCAATATCCCTTCCTCTAATGCATACCCAAACACACTCTTGATTAAGCTTCTTAAATGTTTTTTGCTATTGACTTTCTCCATTTAAGAGAGTACCACATCGTCATTCCCCACAGTGGGGATTCTAAGGTCCCCATAATGTTCGCAATGTCACATTCTTCCCAGATAATTTCTCCAGGAACTTTCTTCCCCTTCCCTTGTGTCTGCCACATAAAATGGCATTCACCTCTGCTCTTCCTACTTGTTTTCCTCCTATACCTTTACTCTTCATTGTACTCTTAGGACTCAATATCCATACCAACCTTCCACCATTACACTATAATTTGGGATCATCTTACATTATGAATATCTTCTTCATGAAGCCTTCCCTACTGTAACTTACCTTACCACCATTTCCCCTCTGGATAAATTGTGTGACATTCTAAGATCCCTTAAGCCAAAGACTGAGTCTTATGTTTACACTCCTAAAGTCCATACCATATCACCGTGAATACTAAATGACCTGCACTTGATCACAGAGTGAGCCACTTCAGTTGTTGTGAGTTAATGAGATGGCCTGGCAGTACTACATAGAATTCAGCCGAATTCACCTCCATAAGCAAGTTTTTCTCTGTTCCTGCCAAACATTTTTGACAAGTTGAATCTGTTTGAGATTATTTCTAGTTATTTTTAAAAACTTCAAGCATAAAATGAAATATAAACTATATTCATCCAGCATTACTATACAAGTGGTGGCTGATTTTATTCTAAGTCTTCTGATGAGTGTGTACTCTTTTCACAAATTCTGAAGTTACAGTGAATTTACATAAGTAACAGTCCTTCAAACAGGATAGGTATTGAACCAAGAAGGTTCTCTTTATCTGATTGAAATCAGACCCAGATAAATAATACCTAAATCAACTGTGTATCTCCTACACAAGGAGTAAAAGGGCCTGTTACTTTGAATTTTACATCAACATCAAAGACCAAATCTCCTAAAATAAATCTGATTTAATACTACAAATGAATTCTGATAGGTACAGTTCATTCTCTCCTTATACATGAACTATTTTATTTTAGTCAACTACATTATAATTGAATTTTCTTCAGGCAATTCACAGCTAGGGTGACTGACATGTTTTAAACTGATAACACTGATCAATAGGCCACCAAGGACACATTGTGCTCATTTAATAAACTAATAATGAACAGGATCCTGACATCTGAAAGATCTTCTCATTAATTAATTCTCACATACAGTCCTATAAGATACCCTTGACAGCTTAAAAAGATTACATAGTCATTTTTACCCAGCAGTGGACCTGAGTTCCCATGAAAATATTATAACACAAAACGCGTAGTTAACTCAATATGAAGCCTTTACTACTATACGTGGTGATATTTCATTTGTGCTTTGATAAACAAAGCTTGCCTGGAGATCAGGGGTGAAAGGCCAGCCATTTTAAGTAAACAAAGTCAGGCAGCACACGCCCTTACTCAGATCACTTAGCAGGCAGGGTCTCTGTGTGTTCAAGGCCACACTAGGGAACAGAGCCAAGTGTGGTGACACACGCCTTTAATCTCAGTACCAACCATAGAGACCTGGAGGTCTGTAAAGACAGGCAGCAACAAGGAAGTAAGGTAGCTGGGCTAAGAGCCAATGAGGGGAGAAAAACAAGGAATATAAAGGGGTGGGCAGACAGGAAGTAGCTCACATATGGAAGCTGCAGAGCTGGTGAGGTAAGGTTGGCTGCTGGCTTTATCTATCTCCCTGAACTCGAAGGCTTTCAACCCTATATTTGGATCCAAGTTTTTTATTTAATAAGACCATTTAGAAATTCATCTACAACTATAAGTTAACTGTATATTTTAGGCTGTAATCATGGTCTAGTTGAATTCTGACCTTTCTGAATCAACTAGATTTAATAAAAAGCCTATAATACCTGTCAGGATTGTATATAGGAAATCCTTAAGGATTCTGAATTATAAGACACACAAATTTTCAATTATTCCTATAACCTGTTCACTGCTTCAAATAACTCTTTGTAATTTTTAGTTCTCTAGTTTGTATTATGTATTTGTATTCATATGTGTTTGTATGCATACATGTTTTTGTGTATGGGTTCATGAGTGTTTGAAAGTGGAGGCTAAAAGATAGCCTTATTTTTATCCCTCAGGAGCCCTCTACTCCACTTATGGGAAAGACTTTTTCACTGACCTGGTGCTCACCAATTAGGCTAGGCCAGGCTGGCCATGTGAGCCTAAGACCTGCCTGTCTGCCTCTCTGCACATGGTCCCATGCTCAGCATTTTCATATGGGTCCTAATGCTACACAGGTGCAGCCCTTGAAATTTCTGCATGGCTTTTTATCTTCTCTCTAAGAATGAAATCTTCTTCCCTGTTACTACACATTACTGTATATTCTATTCACTCTTGAATCCTCTAAATCATGTCTTCCCTTTTTTGTTTTTTCTTTATCCCCACATTCCTTACTCTATACCTGTCATCATATCCAACATTATGCCTTCTCCTAAAATAAAGCCATGAGCAATGACTTTAATAATCTCACACAATTCCACTATTTTTTCCTCCTTCCTAGCATAACAACCATGTCCTTCCTGCCCCCCTCCCCAAATGAACCAAAAACATGGTCTTACTCTCCATCATCTTCAATGTGTAAGGCACTGAAATGCCCTTACACAGTTGACATCCATCCAGGTACCATCATTTGACTCATCTTCTGTCTCTTCTGATGCCGCTGTTGTTCCTGGGATAGACATGGAAGTGTTTCCATATGTAAAGTTTGTATCATTGCTTCTCTTTACCTTGCACATCCATATTTATACCACCCCACAATGCAATCTACAGCCCTACTCCTTGGAAAGATCTAGTCCTAAACTTCCAACAGCCTCTTCTTTCAATGCTGTGAACAAAATGAAACTAAACCCTTTTTTCCCTTCCTCCCACCCCCAGAGCCTGCATCATCAGTTGCCAAAAACTATCTCTCTTTTAAAACTCCTTCTTACTCATTTCTTTTCAACCACTAAATAATTACGAGACAAAATTTGCATAGTTATTGACATGTGTTACTTCTACATATCCATGACCATTACTTTAATTAATGTTATTATAGTCATACACAGAAAACACTACCCAGTACATTACATGTAAGTAGTCACGGGATCAGCATGGCCAATGAAATGGGTTGTGAACCCACATCATAAGTTACTTCTGAATAGCAATAGAAAAAAACATAGGAGTGAGAACTCTGTGTTCTCTTCTCACATTGCAGTGATCACAATATTTTGGAAACGGATACATCCTTAAATTAATCTTCACTAAATTCCAATTTAAAAAAAAAAACAGAATATCCACACCAAGCCACATCATTCACTTAGTGAAAGGGAAAAAAATAATCCATTTTGTTGGTTCCTAGAATTTAGGATGTGTTTTTCCTATATATCCTAATCTGCTTTCTCTCTCACTTCTTCAAAATACCCTATTAGATGAGATAGTTCTTCTCCATGGTTTCTCCATCCAAATTACTCTTCGATCATCTTTTCAGTTCTCCAAATAAGCTGCCACAGATGCTTTAACTAGATTCAATACTCTATTTTTAATGCTCTCATAACACCATATATCTATTTTTAGTGTCTGTGTCACTGTTGTTGATACTTTGATTTTTAAACCCATCTCTTCTACTGGCCTGCAATATGCTGCATGCATAATCAGAGACACCATTCTTGCTTTAGTTCACCAGTGAACACCCTGCCCAGTTTCACAAAGTAACAAGCTGAAAAACATTTATTTTGGGACTTTTTCAAGACAGGGTTTCTCTTTGTATCCCTGGCTGTCCTGGAACTTGCTCTGTAGACGAGGCTGGCCTCAAAGAGATCCACCTGCCTCTGGCTCCCGAGTGCTGGGATTAAAAGTGTGTGCCATCAACTTTCAGTTTGAAAAAAAATTTTTTTTAATTGAGCTAATGTTTATATCTGCATTATCTAATGATAGGAATGAATATGATATCCTCGTACATAATAGATATCCATTTAAATGCCTTTTCTATTCAATTTGTTTCAATGGCATAGTACACTTATCCTTAATGCCACTGCTATCCTCCCATTTCCAAGGATAATGAGACAGCACAAATGAAACCTATACAGGAGAATCACAAAGAAAACTGCACACACACACACACACACACACACACACACACACACACACAGCCGCTAAGACAGTGGTTCTCAACCAAGACACTGGTTCTCAACCTGTGGGTCACCACCCCTTTGGGGAACAAAAGACCCCTTCATAGGGGTTGCAGATCAGATATCCTGCATGGTAGATATTAAATTTTGATTCATAACAATAGCAAAATTATGCTTGTGAAGTAGCATGTGGTTACAGGTCACCACATGAGGAACGGTATTAAAGGGTCCAAACATCAGGAAGGTTGAGAAGCACCGCTTTGAGAGCTTGTTAAGAAGGTTTATTCAAGAAAACAGGACTGAGGTATTAATCCTCTCTTATCCATAAAACTTCTGCCTACTAAAAGGGAAAGTATACATATACTATACATTGAGCTACACATGTGTATATATGTATATATCCATTCATGACCCATTGGTCAGGCTAATCAGGTGACTACATCTACATGCAAAGTACTGGATAGTACTATTTTCTGCAAAGCTATGATAACAGTCATTGAAGTGATGGCTATTGATTTGTACTCATACCCACATGTTCTCCTCAGGTGAGGGGAATAAAAGATACATAGATAAATGCCCATTCAGTTAAGAACTAAATATGCCAATCTACAACTGAAAAATCATCAAAGCCCACATCTGCTTAAATTGGCACAAAACCAATCACAATCTGTCCTTCTGCAACATGACTTTGGCACAAAAATCTATATTCTGAAAAGTAAATTAAGCTTCATTAATCCTCCATCTTTCCAATACAGACTTAGAAATCACTCTTTCTTTTGCAGTCTTTATCCACCAACAACACTTGTCAATCTTTGCCCTTTCAAATCTACCCACTTCTTTACATTGCTGCCTTTGACTCCAGTCTCATCCTATATAGAAACCTCTTTCCATCCTATTCTGCTCTTTTATTTCATCAAATCCTCCCTCCTGCCAAGAAATGTCTCACCTGGAAACTCTCCCTTCAATCCTTGTCTTAATTATCTGTCCTATTCATCCTCAGCTTTCAACTCTGACCACCATACAAAATAAAAATCTCTAGACTGACTTGCCTCATTAAAAAGATACAACCAGCTTGTCCTTTAACAAGAGTTAAGAACTCAAGGAGAACAAAGAGACATTCTGGGTACTGGTGAGGTTCTGTTTCTTAACATTGTAGCAACCATATGAGTATCCACTGTAAAGATACATGGAACTACTCATCTATAATATGTTTGCTTCTTTCCTATATATTTTTCTTTAATAAGTTCTTTAAAAATATTACACAATGGTCATATATATTCCCCTTTTATGTATTACATATTTCAAAGCTGAAATTTTTGTATCATTTGATTAATACTTACTATGCCTCCACTCAACTGTAAGTGCCACAGGAGTAAGCTGTGTAGACAAGTACTTAATATTCAACGACTAAACCAAAGAAACTCTAATGGGATGGACTCCATTGAGAAATACAAAACCAGGTCAAATCAAATGGCAAAGCCGCCTTCTGTCCTGCTGTAGACCTTCTGCTCACTCAGGGCCCCTTTCACTTTCTAAGGTTTGTTCTGGCACAATACACTAGAAGATTTTTTTTTACACTGGAAAGGCAATCCAGTGATGGTCAGCAAGGCTGAGAGAGAAAAGAAAAGGGCCAAAGCTCCACAACAACAAAACTGAAGACAGTGAGAGGAGACACAGCAGGTGCAGAGGGGTCAGTGAAAACAGGGCCGCCAGACTCCAGCCAGACTCCAGCCAGCAGCCGGGAGCAGCCAGGGCAGCTACGCCAGAGCACTGGGAAATGTAACAAACAAGAGTAGTAGACAACAGGGGCTGCTTCTTAGGATAACACTGATGGGTTTTCCTCTGGATATGGTGGCTTTACCATTTCACTGGTATTGAACTCTGATAATTATGTCTATATTAGCTAGTCATGATCATTTGTTTCCATATGAATTTTAGGATAGTTTTTCTTAGTTCTGTAGAGAATATAATTTGAAAGTTGATGGGGATTATATTGATTGTAATAATGTTGCATTGAATACGTAGATTACTTTCAATAACATAGCCATTTTCATAATATTAAGTCTGCCAAGCCACAAGTATGAAAGATCTTCTAATCTCCTAGTGTCTTCTTCAGTTTGTTCCTTTGGCATCTTCAAGTTTTCATTATAAGGTATTTTACCTCCTTGGTTAGGTTTATTCTTTGGTATTTTGTATGTGTGCCCATATGCATGTGCACTTATGCACGTCACATGTGTGCATATGGATGTGAAGGCCACCTTGGATGCCATACCACTGGAACTATTTACTTTATTTCTCCAGCAATGTCTCTAAGTGAGACCTGGAACTCTCCAAAGAGGCCAGGCCATTTGGCCGACAAGCCCTAGGAATTCTGTCTATGTACCCCACTAATACTGGGATTACAAGAGCACTTCAGGTTTTTTCACAAGTGCAGAGCATCAGACTCAAGGCCTTGCTCATGCATACATAACAAGCATTTGTGACAGAGTGGTCTCCTGGGCCCTACTTGCTTGGGGTTTGTTTCATTTTTACTGTTTCTCTATTCTTTGGTCCCTGAACAAACTGTTGGTTCACAGGCTCCTCATCTGTGCTTCATGACACAAAATGAAATAGAGCCATCTCCTTAGGAAGAGGGACTCTCTTAGGAGACTGACAAAATTATAAATAACACTTCTCATCTTCTTCCTGTCTGCTTTCTTACCAAAACCATCCGGCTGCCTTCTGCGTGTTGTTGGGGAGAGGGGGGGCTCTTCCTCATTCCTTTCTTTTCCCCTTATCAAGTCTTTATCATCTCATTCTTGAAACATCAGTGCTATGGGATATTTTGTTTATGTTCTGACAAAGTTTGCCTGGAGATCAGAGGGAGGAGCTAGCCACTTGTTAATCATAGAGGCCAGGCAGTGGTGGCACACCCCTTTAATCCCAGCACTTAGAAAGAGGAAGCAGGAAGATCAGGAGTTCAAGGCCACTCTGGGCTACTCAAAATTGAACCAGTCTAAAAGAGAAACAGAGAGGGACTGTGGTGCTCACAACTTTGACCCCATCACCTGGGAGGCTCCCTATTTCAATCCCAGCACTAGGGAGGTGGAGACAGGAATATAAAAGGGGTGGAAACAGGGCCTTGTCCATTCAGTCTGAGGATTCATGGAGACAGGATTGCCCCCTATTTGGTCTGAGATTTCATAGAGGTGAGAAGTCTCTGGTAGCTGCTGCTCTGCTTCTCCGACCTTTCAGCTTTCACCTTTGATATCTGACTTCCGGGTTTTTATTAAGATTAATTAGATTCATGCTTCACAGCAGTACCCCAACTTTCTCAATGATGTCTAAACAGGAAGTTTACTCTATTTTCTGACTCCTGAGAATATTTTTCATGGGCTTAGGCTTGGTTTTAAAACACCACTGCTGTATTTGTGCCCGTTACAGAACAGAGTACTGAAATATTTCCACTGCTCATTACAAGAGCATTCTAGCTTTAAAAATGCAATGCACTGAGTGAACATCCCAAAAAACTTGAAGAAGTACCAAGCTCTTTTTTTTTTTTTTTTTTTTTGGTTTTTCGAGACAGGGTTTCTCTGTGTAGCTTTGTGCCTTTCCTGGAGCTCACTTGGTAGCCCAGGCTGGCCTCGAACTCACAGAGATCCGCCTGGCTCTGCCTCCCGAGTGCTGGGATTAAAGGCGTGCGCCACCACTGCCCGGCCGAGTACCAAGCTCTTAAATGGTTATTTCCAAGCAATTCCTTGGTCCCAGTAGGCCCCTCCCACCATCTTCATCCTCAGGCCTTGCAGAGAAGCAAAACCAATGAACAGACAAATCTCACCTACACATCCCACCTGCCCTTCATGGTTGCTGGCACAAATGAAGGCATTTACTGCTTGAGAGTCCTCAAAAGGGACAATGCAAAGTGTGATACAAAGCCATGTAAATATAGCCACAGCAGGAGCTGGCAATATTACAGCAAATTAAATTTTAATGAGACAAAGAAAATGCTGAACCTTCAGGAAGTTTATCAGAGAAAGAAGCAGCCAAAGGACACAATGCCCCAGGGCCCAGGTGCAGACAGAGAAACAGCTACATGCCATGCCCATTCAGGGTCAAGGTTTCCAAGACACACAAGACATACAAATGTGGGAAGACCTTCCCTCTGGGGGAAAAATGCTAGTCTTTACTTAAAAGGCATGTAAGATTCTTCTTGAAGCCTGGAGTCACATAATGTACAAAAAGGTCATGTTTCTACATCAAGAAAAGATGCTGTGCACACAAAGCTCACTGGCCCTAAATACAGCTGCTGACCAAGACACACTGACCTCAAAGCCACCACAATGTGTGTTCTGAGGTTGTCCTTCAGGAATAGATTCACAAACAGGCTTTCTAAGACTTTTTCCACAAGCTTTTCCAGGTTCACTCTGGTCTCCAGGCTTGGTAACCAGAAGACTCTGTCAATCTGTCTCACCTGCCTTATGACTTTTCAATGGACCCAGGCAACATACATAGTCCATGGGAAGAAATGGAAGCAAGAAAGAAAAGATAGGTTCACTTCCTGGAAGCTGTGTGTTAGACTTGGGTACAACCTTCTAGCCTAAGGCAAAGCCTTATGTGAGGACCATTTTCTCCCCATATCTGATCTGTGTGGATAGCAACAATAGAGCCTTCCAGTCTCTGGCTCCCTTCTAGGGTTGATAACCAGGAAGTAACTTAAGGAAAGTGATAGGGGTGAGGGTAAGATCATGGTACAAATCATCTTCTTGGGCTTGGTGGTATTCATTATAACTAAAGGTCACAAACATTGCTTTTGCTTTTGCTAAGAGTCCAATCTGACATTGCCATAGTCTATCCAAGCCCACTCCCATATGCTCTTCAAATAAATTATAATAGCTCAAAATATGGGTTACAGTATCAGACTACCTGATCAGAATTCTGACCTTGCCAGTCAGTATTTTATGACTTCACGAATGACCTGCCTTCTTCAAGCTTCTGCAATATGGAGGTTCTTGGAAATACAGTTCAGAGTATTTTCACAGCAATTAAATCATGAATACAGCAATTGACTCAGTTCCTGCTATATAAAAGTGCTCAGGATCAAGAGGATGGCCCAGAAGACCATGCTTTTTCAGTGAGTAGTCCTCATGTGAGTGCAGTGTCCCCACCTGATGAGGACAGCAGCACTGTCACAAAGCAGAAGCCATCAGAACAGAGAGCAATGCAAGGGCCGGCCAGGGCCAGTCAGGGCCAGCCAGGGCCAGCCAGGGCCAGCCAGGCTCAGGACATGGCTCCCCTTTACATCCATCATGTTTTTGTGCCAGCTGGTAAGATGTCCTCCCCCCACAGCCAATATTTCTGTAGAATATTCAGGAGCAGCAGCATTTATCATGATGACATATCCTAACTTGCAGAAATTGAGACATCTAGAAACAGCCATCTGAGTAATATCACTTATATACCTTGTCACTTTCTGAAATGATCCAGTGAGAGAAAAAAGTGAAGTTGCTGTGACTTTCTGCATAGCTGGTGAAGCATGCATCTCCCTGTGCCCCGTCAGGCAGGAGCATTTCTCTTCCTCCTGTGAACAGCTTAGCCTCCTCTAAATAGCCACGAGAAGCAGCAAACAGGAAGGCCAAGACTAACATCCCCATTCCCTGCTTATTTGTCCCACAGTGCCTCCCTTCTTTCTGGTGATCTAAGTGATGTTACATGAGTACATCTGCGTGAAAAGTCCACAACAGCAGAGTCCAGAGAGACACACAATGGATCAGTGGTTGCCAGCCACTGAAGAAAGAGGAAACGGGGTAATTGCTAACAGGTGTGCTGTCCCTTCTTGGTGTGACAAATAGTAATTAAAATGAGATAAAGTTGATTGCTATACAGTTCCCTAAATATTTAAGACCATTGAAATACCAATGAATAGGGCTGGAGAGATGGCTCAGCGGTTAAGAACACTGGCTGTTCTTCCAGAGGTCCTGAGTTCAATTCCCAGCAACCACATGGTGGCTCACAGCCATCTGTAATGAGATCTGGTGCCCTCTTCTGGCCCGCAGAGATACATGAAGACATTATAATGTATAATAAATAAATAAATACATCTTTTTAAAAAAGGACACTTAAAAAAAGAAATACCAATGAATAAATCATAGCATATATGAATTATATCCAAAATTTCAGGAAAAAAAGTCATACTTGAGTCATATGCAGATTTTAAAAGTATGTCAAGTTTTGGTAAGGCTCAAGTAATCTCACTAAAAATATGGCACATTACACACATACATAAAGTAACAAGTTGGGAAAAGGAGTTTCAAGCTATGATAATTGTTCAAAGTGTGCTTGATGGTCTCTCAACAAACTTCTCTAAGAATCAGCCGCTAAACCATTCATGTTTCCAGTGACTGCCACTGCTGATCAGAAATATTTCTTCAAATAAAGCCACACCATGCCCTTTCTAAAGCCTAAACTCAGCTTTGGCCTGAAGAACCAAGATTAATGAGTACTGAGACACCTTAGACAAAGCAAACCTCACCCCAGAAATGCTGTTTAATGAACCTTCCATCCTCAAAAACAACAGTACAGATTACATCCCATCAAGTAGCCTGAGTAGTAAACATCGGAGCTGTTCTAAAGGCCTCCAGACAGGCCCCTAGCATAAGTGAAAGGCATTTGGGCCTCTCCTGGCATCATATAGTTTCCTATAAGTTAAAGTAGAAGCATAGTGGATAAACCCTACAGAGAGAAATCTGTCAGCAAAGACAAGGCAGAAGGCCGCGCCTGCACAAGCAAGTCACTTCAGTCCTTTCTCTCTGGGGCTTCCAGATCCAGAGGTATCTCTCCCCTGTCTCGTGTGTTTAAACAAAAGGAAATGTTCAGATACCAACACTGAGGATGAGAACACTTAGTCATCCCTGTTCCTGAGCCATGAAGGGCCGTTTTACAGCCTCTGTAGTCATACAGTGACCTTGACATCTGCCTGCAAAAAAGCAAAATGTCTGCTCAAGGAACTTAAAAATGCAGAGCCATCTTGCTTCATCATTTAAAACTTTGGAGAGCAGCTTGTCTTTCCTTCTGAAACTCTTGCATTCATATTTTGCTAATAAGAGAATGCTTAATTATAAGGGTCCTTCACACTTGTGGGTAAGAAGTAAGCATATCAGTATGCTACTCCAATTCATTAGGGAAGAAAATGAAAGAATAATTAGAGTAGTTAAAGAACCGTCACAAAACCCAGTGCAGAGCCTAACAGCCGAGGCCACAGGACACCACTGAGGTGGGCAAATCTTTCATGTAAAGGATGAGTTTGTGCTGAAGCCTGTTTCAAAAGCAGTATGGTTTTTTTCACTCTTGCAGAGTACTTCAGTATAAAGAAAACTATCAATTTTTATAAGAAAAAGAGACCCTGTGACTATGAACAAATCTCACAATTTAGTCACTCCAGTTAACCTAGTATGCACATAAAGATAAGCCCTTGAAATAACTTCCAAAACTCTCTCTTCATATTCTAAATTCTTGACGTGCACAGTGTTCAAGAGATGGGAATATGGATGACACAGACTATGCTAGGAAGATCACAGATGATAAACGCTATCTCTAGTAAAGGATACACTGCCTATTATGCTTGTTTATTTTTATTGAGACAAAGAGCAGTTGGCTCAGTATTGAGCACAGAGGAGAGCAGTATGCTTTAACTCACCTGCACTGGAAGTCCAGCACTCTCCCAGACTGACTGTATAAGCTAGGAAAGGCCACAGACACCTTCTCAAACCTCACCATCAGCCCCTTCTACAATATAGGGTAATAGCCACCCCTCAAAGTCACCATTTCGTTAAGCAGTTTAACAGAACATTTCCTTCAAACCCCACAACACTGAAGGTCGATTTCCCCAGTGCATACTCACATTCAAAAAATCAACACCGCATGCATAGCACACCACAGTGCCAGACTCTAGAGCAAGGCATTGATTTCTGAGAGGAGGCCCGAAACAAGGGGGCAGTATTCTTCCCTTCATTTACTATGGAAACATCACTTCAACAAGGTTCAATTAAAAATTTAAGGAAAAAAAAAAAAAGGAAAGAAATTGTACCTCACTGTGAATTTCATCCTAGCCGCTTTTCTTCTACTTGATAGCGTAGTAAGCGTTGTCAGGAAGAGCTCCACTCAGGGAGAAGAGAAAGGAAGACAAAGCCTAGTTCTGCTGCAGACCAGTTAGTAGATGATCTCCCGAACTCAGTCTATGTATCTTTAAAGTAGTCATAAGGAGGTACTTTTTTTTTTTCAATGGACTGTTGTGGGGTTTAAAGCAAATGTTCTGATAAATTGCTTAACAAACTGTTCAACACATTAGCATTTACCATCCTTGCTTAGCACAGTCTAATGTGACTTTCCCCACTGAACTGCTTTAGAGATCAATTCTCTGAATCTCAGTCATGACACATCAAAGCAACGTCAGGACACAGACACCTGCTGTCTGGTTCTGGAGCCCAACCTTCCCCGCCAGGGAAGCTGGGCCTGCCTATAATTTTGATAATGACCACAACAAAGTACACTTGAAGTACACTTGACAGGCTAATTGCAGGTTATTTTACTTTCTAACTCGTGCCAGCAATCTAAAAGGACTAGCTGGCTTTGTCGAAGCTGTGCAAGCCACAGCTGAGTGATGTACTCACCACACTGGACAAACTGCGTAGCTAGCATCTCACTGAGGCTGTCAGAGCACAGCCGAACTCCAACATCACACCAAGAGGATGGCCTTTTGTGTCTATATCAGCATTTTGCAAAAATTAGTAACCAACTGAAACACATCCCCAAAAGCCATGTAAGGAGTTCTTAGAGAAGCTGAACACAACTGAAAAGGACAGTCCAGAATGAATCATTCTTACACCAGAAACCCTCTGCCCTGCTGCTTCCTCGGAAGACAATACCAGTATCACTTAGGCACTCAGAAATGGGATCAGAAATGAGAGCAGTGGGCATTTGGGAGACTCAAGAAATTTGCATAAATGTGAAGCTAAAATTCAGAAGCCTCCATTTACAGTGAAGGAAGGACTCACTGAGGAGCTGTGGGTTCTCTCCACACCTCTGCCAGCCAAGTCTGGTGTTTATTTCATCCTATCTACCTTGACTTAGCACTCCTTATTCAGATAATCTACAGGTCACTTCTAGCTTCTGAAGTGGGATGTGAGAAACATGAATAGAGACTGATAAGAAGTAAACCTGAGTGATCACTTCCGGTCAAGAGCATGAGGTCCCCTGCATCATCCAGTCTTCATTCTTGCTCTGTCACTCAGCTCTCTCATTACCAAAACCTGACTTCTAACTCAGGAGAGAGGACAAGTGAAAACTGGATCATAGAAGTCAGGCACAAATCACAGTCACTGACTCTGGTCTCTCTTCAATCCCTCAGGCATGCATGTCTCCAAACTTCCCAGTGCCATGATTGTCTGTTGGAACTGGGAATAGCTCCCTGAACCTGCCACCCTAGACAAAACAGCTGTGACACTGCACACCGGGTACCAGCACTGTGGAAAATCCTTCCTTCTTGATTCCCAAGGCTTACAACGACTCAAAGGAAGCTGCTATTGTTCCTATTACAGGGCAGTTGTGACTATCCCAGTGTTGTTAAATAATACTGTACTTAGTCGATAGGCATTTTCAACCTCTTTTCCAGAAAACAAACTGGGATTATCGTCTTCTACTCCTGTTTTACATGCTTCGCCTTTTACCTCTTCCTGGCTGGTGGCTTCCCTACCAGCAGGTATGCTCTTATTAAAAGGTACCACTTTTCCAAGCTGATCTCAACATACCTCCTCCAAGTATCTCTTGAACCTATCAGCTAAGAAATAAATAAATGTCATTCCCTAGTTTCTGTACCACCATTCTGGAACTTGCATTTGCTTTTGTGGGTCTCTCTCCTCTAGGACACTGCCATCCTTCAAGAGGGTGACAGCAGCAGCAGAGCCATCTGCTCAGCTCAGTAAACCACACGTTTGCTGCAGGAAAGCCTTGTAGACAAGCATCAACTTAGAACAAAAGAACACCTAATGTCTGCTTTCAGTTTCTGATATATTCTCTCCTTTTCAGTTCAGATTTTAGTATTTCCTTAATGTACCTTTTTTATTCACATGTTAAAAAAAATCAACTATAGGCTATATTTATAATATAATATATATTACATTATACTTGTGATATATTTATCATATATGATAATGTAATGTAATTATTATAAAATATAATAATTAACACTATATTATTATTCAAAATAGATCTGATGATATCTATTTAACCAAGGTTCCAGGTTCCAGTTGGTACCACAGTAAATGGATGTTAATAGAAAGCTAAGAGTCTGTACAACAAGCTACCTATGTAGGCGTTAAAGCCATATCACATACTGAGCTATCCACACTGCCATTCACAATCTTACAGATTGGGAATAAGCTATCCACACTGCCATTCACAATCTTACAGATTGGGAATAAGCTATCCACACTGCATCACAATCTACAGATTGGAATAACATCACATCATTCAATTACAGATTGGAATAAGCTATCCACACTGCCATTCACAATCTTACAGATTGGGAATAAGCTATCCACACTGCCATTCACAATCTTACAGATTGGGAATAAGCTATCCACACTGCCATTCACAATCTTACAGATTGGGAATAAGCTATCCACACTGCCATTCACAATCTTACAGATTAGGAATAAGCACTGAGCTTCAGATCCTTCCCCATCACACTACACAACACTGAAGAAGCTATAACTTCTGCAAATAACTCTCTGAAGATATTTTCATCTTGCTCCTAACTCTCCATGAAAATTAATTGCCCCCAATCTCACATCTGTTTTGATTTGTTTCTAACTTAACTAAATTACTTTTCACAACCTGAGATGAACTCATTTATGCTAGGCTTACAGGTATATGTGAATATCTACTAAGCTATTTCTATCAGAAGAGATGATAAAAAACCGTTCAACCTTTCATAATGTGCTAATTATTATTCAACAAATAATTAAAACATAGTGTCATCCCTAAAGTCAGAAAGCAGGCGGGACAGGAAAAGAATGTGTAAATAGTCAGTGATAGAAGATGAATACATAATAAAGATGTTAAAAAGAAGAGCTTGCTTCTGAATATCTTTAGGAAAACTCTAAGTGGCTGTGAAGAAAGTGCACATTCATAAGGGAAATGAAACTCAGGGTAAATGTACATGAGTGACTGAAAGGAAACTGGCAAATTTGAGGGAAAAAACCTGAGGACCTTCAAGAGGAAACAAATTATGGCTGAGAAGGAAACATGACAAAGAAAGTCCCATACAGCTTTGGGAGTTTCAATGTCTTCATTATTCTTTGAAATGTATAGAATGCATTTTATCATATCCAGCTATCACAACTCCCTCCATCTCCCCTTAGTGCTTGTCATAATCAGGATTCTAACACTGTGACAAACACCATGGCCAAAAGCAACTTGGGGAGGAACGGGTTTTTTTCAATCCACAGTTCCACATTACAATCCATCAGTGAGGGAAGCCAGGGCAGGAACTCATGCAGGGGAGGAACATGGAGAGACAGGAACTGAAGCAGAAGCCATGGAGGGGCACTGCACATTTACTGCTCATGGCTGCTCAGCCTGCTTCTTTATACTCTTCAAGGACAACCTGTCCAAATGACGTTAGTATGTGTCTAGTCAACATAAAGGAACAAACACAGTGCCCTGCTCCACCCAAGTTCATGTTCTTTTCTCTTCCTTCCTTTCTTCCTCCCGCCCGCCCCCTCTCTTTCCTTCCCTCTCCCTCTCTCTCCCTCCCTCCCCCTCTCTCCCCCCTCTCCTCCCTCCCTCCCTCCCTCCCTTACTTTCTTTCCTGTTGTTAATAGCCCCAAGTTCAATTAGTGCTGCCCATTCACTGTGTACCAGTGTCTACATCCCCAAAGGAGACTGTATCTTCTTTCTCTGGCAGCCATTAACGCTCATCAGCTCCTAACTTAGACTCAGGGGCCCCTTCCTGACCCATGCTGAAACTTTGACAAGTTTGATCCAGTGCAGATCTTGGACAGATAAGCCTGGCCTGGTGTGAGCTGATGTGTACAACACCTGCCAACTCTTGCGGATTTCCCTCTGCTGGCTGGTACCTAGACCTTTCTGCCTCCTCTCTCATGACGCTCTCTGAGACTTGATGTTTTTCACAAAAGCAACTGTGGCCAAGACACTGCCAGGTAATAAGAACAGCTGCTTAAAAATGGAGGTCTAAAGAAGCCCCAACCTGAACAATTCAAGAGCTTTAGTGAGGTCCTACTAAGTGTGAGGTCCCACTGAGCATTAGCATGCTACAATTTGCTGAGCTGACCTTGCCCCCCAGCTCTGTGTCATCCAGAAAAATGGTAACACCAAGTTAATCCTGCATGAGGGGCCTTCAAGTTCCATGGCAGTCTAGAATAACTTTCCAGATAGATGTTCTCAGAGATGCCGAGAAGGAGAAAGAGGTGAGTGGCTCATCATGAGCATGTTGGAGTACAGGCTTTCCTCCTTCATGGGGAGGAGAGTGTTTCACACTGTAAATTAGCAACTAAATCAGCAAGAAAACTGTCTGGCAGTCCTGAATAGTTTCTGAAGCAGGAGACATAAGCTGAGATCTAAATGATGGTAAGAGCCTGCCTAAAAACAAAGGAGCATCCCAGACAGTGCAACACCTGTGCAGTGTCCTCCAGAGATGGAGGGAGGGACTGTGCGGGCTGAACAATGAGGCAAGGAGGGCCTCTCCAGAGGAAGGCAAGGAATCTGATATTACTACAGTCACATCACTACTGAGCTTTAATAGAGGGAATGATCCAACACAATCTGCATCAAAAGGTGTCCGTGGGAGGCTAGAAACCAATTGTTTAGGTGGGTACAGTGACGGTGCCTAGGAATTGGATGATTGCAGGACAGATTCAGACTTTGGGGAAATTTTGTGAAGAATTATAGAAATAGACTTTCCCGTGAATTGGATGTGGAAAGTCATGCAAGGGATCAAATTTAACTTTTTTCTTTTTCTTTCTTTCATTTTTTTTTTTAAACAGAAGGTACCATTTTTTTTAAGGTCAATGATTCTAGAAAAAAAGTAGCCTTAGAAAGAAATTCCAAGTCTGGGTGTGGGCATGTTATTTATTAGACACTAGTGGATGCTGAAGAGGGATTCACAAACAAGCACATAGGTCCTTGGAGAAGCCCTGGCTGTGGGGACGGCATCTGCATTAAGTCAACATATAAAGCTATGGGGGCAGATGAATCTGCCTAGCCAGGAGGAATAAAAGAGCAACACAGGAGGGATACCTTGGGAGGCCCAACATTAAGAGATCACAGAGGTGTAGTTGGACTTCCTTTGCACCTCCAGCTCACAAATAATGTCGTGGAGACATTATTATTCATCCCAAAGTTTGGCCTATAGCTTAGGCTTGCTCCTAACTAGCCCTTATTACTTAAACTAAACCATTTCTATTAATCTATGTTCTATCATGTGGGGTTACCTCTCTTCTGTCTTTCATCTACTGTTTCCTCTCCATATCTCCTGGTGTCTTTCATGTGCCTAGATTCACCCTCCTCTTCCTTTCTCTTCCCAGAAATCCCGCCTATACCTCCTGCCTATGCTGTTTTTTTTATTACAATAATCATGGCAATGTATTTTCACACAGTGTACAAATATCATTTTCCCCTTTTTTGTCTAATTAAAAAGGAAAGGTTTTAACTCTAACATAATAAAACTCTATATAATAGTTATCAGGTAAAAATTACATTTACAATGTCTAGTCTACCTGTAGTTGTCAAACTCAGAGAAAATATTCCATTATCTATACTATCCTGGTAAGTCCAAAACAGAGAACTAAGAACAAGTCCATGTAACATGAATTGTTAAATGGTCTTATTAGTAAAAAAAAAAAAAAAAAAAAAAAAAAAAAAAAAAAAAAAACCTGGAGCCAGGGGTGAAAGCTGAAAGATCAGAGAAGCAGAGCGGCAGCCACTAGCTTACCTCTGCGAAACCCTCAGCCTCAAAAGAGTGTTTCCTCGTGCCTTATCTACCTTTCTCTGCTCTGACATTACTTCCTGGGATTAAAGGCATGTGCTCTTCCCAAGCAAAGATATGGGATCTCAAGTGCTGGGATTAAAGGTGTGTGCCACCATGCCTGGCTCTCTTCCCAGTGTGGCCTTGAACTCACAGAGATCCACATGAATCTCTGCCTCCTGGAGTGATGGGATTAAGGGTGTGTGCCACCACTGCCTGACCTCTGTATTTAATCTAGTGGCTGGCTCTGTCCTCTGATCCCAGATAAGTTTATTAGGGTACACAATATATCACCACAAGTCCAGAAAAAAAAAAAAAAAAAAAGGAGACCAAGAGGTATATCTATGGTGAAAAAGACAGTACTATAAAGAAGGAAAGATGTCTGTCAGATGGTGAGAAGTTAGTGCCCTCTGACATCACCATGGAGCTAGCTGTCCCAAGAAAGTACAGGGAACTGAAGAACTACTGGAAAGAAAGGAGAAAAGGGAAGAGAACATGAAGTAAGGAAGTTGAAGTTGTAACTAGAACCCAGGATAGCTGAGAATCTCTCTCCCGAAAGGATATGTATACAGATACACATAGCCTCAAATATTAGGGGTCCTGTGGTAATTTGAATGGGAATGGTCCCCATAAGCTCACTCACATGTTTGAATGCTTGGTCCCCAGTTAATAGAACTATTTAGGAAGGATTCGGAGATATGGCCTTATTAGAGAATATGTGTCACTGGAGGTGGGCTTTGAGGTTTAAAAAGCTCACACCAGACACAGCTCTCTCTATCTCTCCCTCTCTCTTTCTCTCCCTCTCTCCCTCTCTCCATCTCCCCCTTTCTCTCTCTCCTTCTCTCTCCATCCCCTCCCCCTCCCTGCAGATTTATAGATCATCTGTGAGCTCTCAGCTACTGCTCCAGCACCATGCCTGCCTCCCTGCCTCCCTGCCTCCCTGCCTCCCTGCCTCCCTGCCTCCCTGCCTCCCTGCCTCCCTGCCTCCCTGCCTCCCTGCCTCCCTGCCTCCCTGCCATGATGGTCATGGATAACCTTCTGAAACTATAAGCAAGACCCCAAATAAATGCTTCATTTTATGGGTTGACTTAATCATGGTGTTTTATCACAGCAATAGAGCAGTAACTAAGAAAAACTAAGGCAGGGCCATTAAACACAATTCTCTCTAAAACCAAAAACTCTTTCCAATGGTAAGCATTCCAAAAGCTTGGTCTATAGTAAAAAACCAAGTTATGGATTCTCAGAAAGAGCCATGAGTCTATAACTAGTTCCAGTTTTAAAAAGTCAATTAGTTACCCGTAAAGTTGACCACAATGGAATGCTCCTTTGTTCTAAAATAGGATCATTTAAAATCATTACCCATCAGCTTATCCATACTAAGAGTAGTCAAGATGATTCTGTTTTGCTGCCTTCTTTCAGGCTGACTTTGACAGAGAAGGCTGTGCAAGGACTAGTCTCTTGAGAGACCATCTGTATTCATAGGCTTCAAGAGCTCATCTTGTTAACTGATGCTATTCCTACCATCTCAGGCAGGGGAGAATATGATTAGCCTAAGGTCTTTCATCAACAAGGCAGTTAAAATACTTTGATTCTTCAAAACTTTTCAGGAGAGACTCTGGTCTCACACTGAGTGACTAAGCAGCCATAATTATTAAGTAATCAGACCCTACAGAGTCAGAATCTAATAAAAACACTAAATAGTATCTAAGGACCAAATTGTTTATATATATGGTTTGCTTCTAAATTACAACTTCAGTTGACAAGTTGCCATATAGTGTAAAGGGAGACAACAAGACTATATATGACAACTTTGTTCTGTTTTTTAGAGCAATGCTAAGATGTAAAAAGAGATTGGCAAAACCCATAGGGATCATGCTTTGTAGCTCATTTAAGCACCAAAGCAGATATTTGGCAACAATAGTAAAACAAAGGAGCTATAAACCCTGCCAGCTACAACAATGGCTGGTGTTATAGTTATGCCCACTGATGTCATCGTGGCACAAAGATCATGGAAGTAACAAAACTTTCAGATTGGATTTAAGTCCTACTACACAGGATGAAACCCATGCTTGGCATCATTATTGGCTAAGAACCTATGGCTAGACAGATTCTCCTTAGGTAGAATCTATTACTATTAGGTTGATAAATGGACATAGTGTTAAACTGACTCCTAGTGATTTATCATTATAACCATAGATTAACGCATCTGCCACCTCTCACCTGAGAAGTTTCTGTTTGTCATAAGTGGTGATTAACACAGTGACTCACAGCTGGTCATTATGCAGAGAATAAGAGACTGCAGAATAGTCCACCCTAAAAGGAACATATATATCACACCCGCTCTGATGGCTCAGGATCATGGTAGAAGAGAAGGAAGACATCATGTAAGAGCCTAGAGCAAATGACTACAAGAAAGCACTATCCTCTGGACACATCAAGGCAGCTGTATATATGAACACAAAGCAGTTTCATCAGCATGTAAAAAAAAAAAAAAAAAAAAAAAAAAAAAACCTGTATAAATCCAAGCCAGACCAAATCCCAGCATGGATATAGAGAGCATACAACTCCACCCCAAGCCTTGAAGCTATTGGCAATTATTAGCTGCGGGGAGAGGGACAGCAGTTTCCTCTAAGAACATAGCCCCTGGTAACTCAACCACTTTCCAGTAGAAGACCACACATGCAAAAATATTTGAGCAGCACAAATATGTCTTGAAAGATAAAAAAAGAAAATGAACACCAAATTGGGTGGATGGAAGAGGGGTTGAATTGCGGAAGGGAGTGAATATGATCAAAATATGTTGTATGTAACTATCAAAGATTTAATAAAAGTATCTTTATGGTGGGGAGAGTCTAAACATGAAACAGCTTTTTGTTTTGTTTTGTTTTGTTTGTTTGTTTGTTTGTTTTTTAATTGCCTACACAACTGACCTACTGGGATCTTTCAAAAGGCCAGCACTAGAGACAGGACCAAGGTCCCTAAATCACAATCAGGGTGGGAGGCTCTAATTTCTAGCAGGTGGTAAAACACAGAAAACAAACAAAAACAAAGATTTTCATTTGAGGACTATTTCTCTGAAAAGAATTTAAAAGAAGTCTGACAGCAAAAGCTCTTCTCAAACAGTATGCTCAGAGATTTCACTCATGAAAAGGAAACATTGCCAAGCCGAATAAACTGTGGAAGACCTCAGGAAGGGTCTGTAATGTCTGCCATGAAAATCTCATTTCTGCTAACAGGACCAGAGAGCAGCCAAGTTCTGCAGCAGAGCAGAAAGATAAACATGCTCATCTGAGACTGCCTGTAGATAGGGTGTAGAGTTGATATTCTCGAGGTCAAATTAGGAAAGTAGGAAACACAGAAAGTGCTGTATTTTACTCATGTCTAGGAATTACATCTCTGCCCCAAGTATATGTCCCTACAGTAAGTCTTTGTCCTAGAGTTCTCACCGTGCATTTTTAATGTCTTAAGCAAAGGAGAGTTTGGTTCAATTAATCTCCAAAATATGGAAAACAAAATGAAACCTGAGATCCAGAATCAAACACTGGATGTTCCGGTCTTCATGTGATTAGACACCTTGCTGAATTTGACTGACTGATTTTGACTTCCTTAAAGTCCCTTTCTTAAAGCTGTCTCAGCAATAGTTACTCCAACAGAATTCTACCTACCTCATTAGTATCTGTATCAACCCCACCAATGTTCTCTGACAAGTGGTGTGTGTGTGTGTGTGTGTGTGTGTGTGTGTGTGTGTGTGTGTCTTTTATTCTTGTCTTCCCAATGAAGCATCAGAGGTAAAACTTAGATATACTTTGCTTATGTTAGTGCAGAATTAGTTCAAGGTGAAGTCATATTGATTCCTTGGCAAAAACACATCTGTTGAGAACTAATTCATCTTGCCCTCAGATTAAAACAAAGGAAAAAACGTGATGTAGACTCTTTAATCTCAATTTGTACTATGTATTACTTTGAAAAATTATGCTTCATTTAGAAAAACGATCTAGGCTTCAGACTTGATTATTTGCAATAGTGCTTTGGAATGTTTTCTCTGCCTTTAAAGAGACTAATAGGGCGGGGCGTTGGTGCCGCACGCCTTTAATCCCAGCACTCGGGAGGCAGAGCCAGGCGGATCTCTGTGAGTTCAAGGCCAGCCTGGGCTACCAAGTGAGTTCCAGGAAAGGTGCAAAGCTACACAGAGAAACCCTGTCTCGAAAAACCAAAAAAAAAAAAACCTAATAGGCCAAGAAAAAAAAATCTGTCTGGTTACCAACAGAAGTCAGATGTTCATCATGTGGTCAAATGGGGCTCTACTGTCCTCCTCTTCCTCTGTCCTCATCTATAAACCAGGTGTGCTGCCAATACTCACAAAACAAACCCCAAGCACCAAATTACAAAACTTCATAAACTGAGATCTAAAATAGCTGTCAATCATTGATATCATACATTTTACTATTATCACTAATGGCAATGTTATTATCAATCATGTTTTTTTAAAAAATAAACAATATATATGTGTAAAAAAAAGGAAATATAAAATGAGTGAGATACCGTGTAGAAATTAACAGATGTAAGCCTGCTTCTTGATCATGTGAGATTAAGCTTCCTATGACCTAATACTGTAAAGGAAGCACCTGATAGATATGAATTGTAAGTGAAGATTTTGATTAATCCATCTAAGGGAACCAAACTTATCAAACAGTGAAGACAGGCATTCAGCTTTGCTGATAAAAGTATCCATATCACAGCCATCATGTACTATGGGAGCATATTTTGCTATTGATTTAGTTTTTCAGTAGAGAGAGACAGACAGAAACACTCCTATGCAGGAAGTTCATAAACTTGACAGTTACTGTCACCTCAGGTTCTATTATTTTCTGTCAGGTAGTGGGAAAGGTAAAATGAGATGACTCATTATTTAACCAAATAATTAACACAAAGTCTAGAACATAAGATTTCTCAATTTAATTTTAAAATTTAATTTAAATCATACAAAGAGGAGAAGGACCAGTCAGAGAAGAAAATACATTACATAGATCAAGACCTCAGTTACTGCACTAAATGTGAGATGTATCAACTACAATCAAGTAAATGTTTATTATATACTCATTACGTGCCAGAAAGTATATCATCTCATTGAATTCTGAGAACAATTTCTTAGTCTGATTGCTATTACCGGTCTCTACTCACATGGAAATGGGGCACAGAGAAGTTAAAAGACTTTCCCTTGTCACAGAGCTTGTGAGTAACAGAGACAGAAGATTAATACTAGCCTGGAGGACTTCACAAAAGTAGCTCTCAGTTAAATAGATATTCTAAACCTATGCAGTAAGGGAACTTTAGCCTTAAGTGATGTTCTAGAATGTCCTTTGAAAAGCACCTCTTCCTTTCTCAATAATTCAGCAATTTCTATAATTCAAAAATCAGAGTGCTATAGCATTTTTGGTCATAATGAAACGCCCCAAAAGAGTGGTAAGCACCACGCAGAGCACATAGATGGCCAATTATAGTACCTCTTCCAAAGTCTTCAAATGGAGGTGAGCAAACTTCAAAAGGTCACCAGACAACCAACAAGCAGCCCATCGAGGGGATCTAGAACAGGCCTGTGTGCTGACAGCATGGTCCCTGGCCTGGAGTATACTGGGAGATGTTGAAGCTTTAAAAGGCAGGGCTAGGACGGAGAAGCTAATAGGATGCTCGCTTCTCTCTTTTTCCTAATGTTCATCCTCAGCCATAAAGCAAAAGAGCCATGTCAGAATGAACTCCCACTCTCCCGCTGTGTGGTGTCCTTTGCTAGCTGTGCAGCACCAGAGGCCAGGTTCCCCTTCATGCCCTCGGATGCCCCAGCCTCCAGATCCATCGCCACAAACAGCTGTCTCACATCCTCCATCTATTCTCTCTCCATTCAGAGTGAAAAGGAAGCGCCAGGTCAGGAACATCAACTTGACTAAAGCACAGCCAGAAACTTACACTCAGGCAGGGCAGAGATACATCAGGCCAATGTGTCATCACTACTGACATAAACCAAGGATACTCAGAAGTCCCAGTGGACCCGACAGTGGACAAGGCTCTCAACTCATGGTGACTTGCTGAGGAAGAAGGCTTGTGGGCTATGGGGCTATAATATTTTTTTAAACATACAATGAAAATTTAGGAAAGGAATGAAGGTAAAAAAGAAGAGAGGGAGAGATGGAGGGAGAAAGGAGGGAAGGAGGCGGGAAAGAGGAGCATCATACACAATGGACAGATATTCAGAGCAGGAGCTGAGGACACAGTCAGAACACGCACATGGGCCTAAGGGTAAATAAAATCCAGTCCCTGCTCACACTGACGGCACAACTGTAAGAATGGCTGCCATGATCTCTCCTCTTCCTCCGAGACGTCTTCCCACAAATAGTGAAATAACTTTAACAAAATAAATAAGAAAATCCTGAAGTATTTTTAAAATATGAAACCTTTCATCTTTTTCTCAGTTGCCAAGCAACACACTTTTGCTCTGATAAGATCTGAGACCTTGATCAACATCCTTAATTGAAAAGAAGGGATATAGAAAGAGGATCTCTGGATTATAGGTTGATGTCTTAAAAATAAGCACACACACACACACAAGTACAGAAAGGGGAAAGGTGCAGGGCTCATACCAAAGCGCTGGGCTTCAACCTGAAAATAGCGAGCCACAGATTCTTGAGCTGTAGGAGCCTCCTGTGTGGAGCTAAAAACAAAGGGTACTATCCACAGCTACTCAGATTGCTGTAAATGTGCAATGACAATGGCGTTTCTTACCACAGCAGCTGCAATTGTTCACTTGCAAGACACTAAAAGACTTTCATTGCCTTTTGTTCCCTTCTGGAGCAGAAGGCGCGAAAGTTTGCACATAGAAATGACTCAGGATGTATCCATCCCCCCCCCCCCCCGATGCTGAGCACAGTCAGCCCAATATTTTCATAGATTTGCATTCACAGGTTCAAAATATTCAGGAAATACATCTATATTGAACATACATGGACTTTTGCGGGTAGCTATGCACTGAACAATGCAGTATAACAACTATTTCCACAACATGGGAAGAGAGAATCTTTTTTGAGAAAATGCCTCCATTAAGATTGGCTCATAGGAAAGTCTGTGGGGTAATGTCTTGTTTAATGATTGACATGGGAGGGCCCAGCTCACCAGGAATGGTGCCCCTCCCCCCAGGGGGGGTGTGGTTGGCAGGTGGTTCCAAATTGTATAAGAAAACAGGCTGAGCAAGCCATGAGGAACAAGCCAGTGAGCAGCACCCCTTGATGGCTTCTGCTTCAGTTTCTGCCTCAAATTCCTGCCTTGAATTCCTGCTTTAACTTCCCTCAGTGATGGACTGAGACCTGGTAGTCTAGGCTGAAATAAACCCTTTTCTCCCTTGAACAAAGCTGCTTTTGTTCAAGGTGCTTTGCCACAACAAAAGAAATCAAACTAAGACATCTAGCATTATAGACTTTAGACCTCTGGAACTGTACACCTAAATAGACTCCTCCTTGAGTTGCTCTTGGTCATGGTGTTTTATCACAGCAACAGAAAACTCGGTCACATATACTGTTACATGAGCTAACAATTCTATTTTTAAATATTTACCCAAGATTATGAAAGCACTTCTGTACAAAAATTCTAGGTGGCGATATTCACAATAGCCAAAAGCTAAAGCAATCTAACTATCTTTCTGTTGAAGAGATTCTAAAAACCTAACAGATGTGGGAGCTGGAGAGATAGCTCAGCAGTTAAGAGCACTGGCTGCTCTTCCAGAGGTTCTTAGTTCAATTCCCTACAACCACATGGTGGCTCACAACCATCTGTAGTGGGATCTGGTGCCCTCTTCTGGCCTGGAGGCATACATGCAGGCAGAACACTGTATACATAATAAATAAATCTTAAAAAACAAAAACTGACAGTTGTATACAACAATATATGATTTATCAATAAAAAATATATTGCTGATACAAACTAAAAAATGACTATTTTTAAAGACTATATACTATGTAATTCTATATTTATGAAATGTTTATAGTAAAGATCATCAAGACAAAAGCAAATTTGAAGCTTCTTTGAGGTGATGGAGGAAATCTGAAAGTAACTATTAATGGATATATGGTTAAATTCAAACTATATTTTTTATATTTTTTTTTTTTTTTGGTTTTTCGAGACAGAGTTTCTCTGTGTAGCCTTGCACCTTTCCTGGAACTCACTTGGTAGCCCAGGCTGGCCTCGAACTCACAGAGATCCGCCTGGCTCTGCCTCCCGAATGCTGGGATTAAAGGCGTGCGCCACCACTGCCCGGCCAAACTATATTCTTAAGGAGACAAACATGTTCTAAAATCATTTGTGGCCATGTTTTTACAGTTCTGGAAATACAATCGCTGAACTTGCTTTTGAGACAGGTTCTTGCTATGACTCAGACTGATCTTAAACCCACAGTGCCCCTCCTTGACTAAGTGATGAATTACAGGCATTAGCTACAAAGCCCAACTTAAAGCATACACTTTAAGTGACTAGACTTATAACACATAATGGAGATAGTAAATGAAGAGAAAGAAGGCCAGAAGAACAGGAGTAGAGGGAGCTGGCAGCCTAACTGTACTGCTAGCAATTTAAGTGCATCATAGAGAGAATTATTTGGAGGAAAAAGACCTCTCATCTCAGCTCTTACATGCAATGTAACCACCATATAGGTATGTGTATACCTATAAAGGGCAACAAAAACAGTGGTGGTCAGAATCCCATAGAGGTCCCTTTAACTGACAATATAAAAATGAATTCCCCTGTAGCTTGACTACTAAAAATATCCTGTTATAATTATACCTTGGCCAATTTCCCTTTGATACAATTGACTGTTCTATCAAATAGTAATTACTGTATCGAAAACCAAAGTAATAATTTCAATGAATATTTTCTGTGGATGAAATTCAGATATTGTAATCAATTTGCTTTTCAGGAATAAACAGTATCATGGTTTACATACTGCAGTCTGGGGCCAAATGCAGCCTGCTGTCTGTGTTTGCAAATAGTCATGTGTGTTCATTCATGTATTATATCTCTGTTTTGTATAGCATGAAATGGAGTGACAGAGATATACAGACTGCAAAGTCTAAAATATTTATAATCTGGTCTTTTAAGAAATATTTTGCTGATACCTCTCCAGAAAAATATTAATGATCTAACTTTTAATAACCAATATATACATCCAAGTGCACCCTTCTTTAAAGCATTCACCTCACTAGGTAGTTCATATATTAATGGTGCTTATCATTGTTCAACTTGCCACTCCCAAAATTAACCTGGGAGCTCTGAGGCCTGGAGCGTACACATGTGAACATCATACCCATAGAAAACTTTGGTATTCAGGGGTAGATAGATTGTTATTTGGAACCACAATGACAAATCACAATAGGTAAAACTGCCATTGCTTTAAAATCAGGAATGTTTCTGAAGCAACTCAGTTGTGATCCCATGAAGCCTGTGAACTGTCTTTAAAAGCAATTTCAAATAAGTTCTAAAAGTGACTTTGAATAAAGACAGCATCTTTCAAATAATTGTTGAGCCTCTTGCTGTCACTATTTTGAAAAAGCGAACACATTTGGATATCTAAATTCTAGAGTATTGGTTAAATCTGTCGCTCTATTTCCCAGTCACATCTCAAACTGGAAACTTCGGATACATATGTTGTCAATGGGTGGGAAAATGTGGCTGATGTGCCCCTGAATATAATGTACCAGGAAAATAGATTTACAATGACGTTAACTCTCTGTGGTTCAGTTATCCATGATGGGTTCCCTAATATCTGAAGGGCTTGCACATCACTTTCCTAGACGAGGTCCACAAATTCATTCTTCTATTAAAAAAGAAAATGGAACAGGCGAAGTGTTCCAGTTCAGCATCCTCCCAGGGAATTCCCTCTGCACAGCTGTGCACAAAAACAAGAGTTCCTGTACTTCAGCATTTTGCCTAAAATGGTGCCTAACTCCAGTATCTTAGTGATTTTTAAAGCTAGGAATCATTATGAGTAACAAAACATCATGCTTGTAACTTAAATTTGTAATCTCAATTAAAAACTTCAATTTGATAATCAACATTAATATAATAAATGTAAGCAGACGTTTCTCTAAAAGCAGAACGATGGCCGAGGAGGGAGGGAGAGAAACACAATTAAAAAGAACCAATATTTTCTAGTTTTCCTCTCTATTCCAGTTGTCTGGGTGTGGGGGCATATACTTACATCCCACTAAGGCGGCAAAAGCTGATGTTCCAGACCAGCTAGGTGAGACCATTCTCAACAAGCAAAAGTGAGACAGAAACACCACCTAAAAACCTCACAATGGGCCAGGCGATGGTGGTGGTGGCGCATGCCTTTAATCCCAGCACTCGGGAGGCAGAGCTAGGTGGATCTCTGTGAGTTCGAAGCCAGCCTGGTCTACAGAGCGAGTTCCAGGACAGGCACCAAAGCTACACAGAGAAACTCCATCTCAAAAAAAAAAAAATCCTCACAATGGAATCAGAAATTTATAGCTTAGAAAATTCTATATTTTTATGATTACGTTTCCAAATATTTATCATTTTCTTATCCATCTCCAACCACATGACATTTCTCATTAAGCAACTTAACTTTACTGAAACTCTCCAGAATATTTCATTTGCTTTTCATAGAAATAAATTCTTATAATCTTAGCTCATCATCTACATACTGTTTCACTAAGTTCTGAAATTACATGTTTAATAATTGCAAGCCACATCAAGGAGGTTTGGAAATACACAAGGCAGCTTTGAGCAAGCAAACTGGTGGGACACATGCACAATGTCCGTCTAGCCCCAACTCAGCCAAATGAACATCCATCAATGTTTGACAGAGAAAACCATGATGAAAGGAAGCACTGGATAAGTACACATTCTAGTTTGTTTTTGTAGCTGTGATAAATCATTGGACAAAACCAACTTGGGGGAGGAAAGGTTTAATTTGGTCTGCAGGTCACAGTCCTTCACGGGGAGAAGCCAAGGCAGAAGCCATGGAAGAATAGCTTTGTTCCCTCTGGCTTGCTCAACTCCCTGTTTTTATACGGTCCAGGCCCACCTGCCTAGGGATGCCACCACCCAGAGTAGACCAGGCCCTCCTTCAACTAGTGGTTAAGCAAATGTCCTACAGATACACCCAAAGGCCAACCTGGTAGGAGCAATTCTTCAACTGACATTCCCTCTTCCCAGATGTATCAAGTGAATGTCATGATTAGCCATCTTGATACACTTCAACTGCATAAGTTCATATGTGGTTCACAAACACTCAGTGCCTTGGCAGCTGATGATTTTAAATGCCAAGATAAATGGTACACATGGACAGATTCTATTCCTGAGTGACCACCTGTGAGTCCATCCTACCTCAGACTTTTCTAGGTGGTTCATCTCTTATTCATAAGCTAATCCTTGCTATGTGTATACCTGGGAAGAAAGTCAGGAAGAAAAGAACCACAGGAAATACCAAGAGAATTAGAACTTTAAAAGTGATGTTCTCACAAAATGGAAATTCATTTTGAAAACACAACGGATACAGTTCAATTCAGTGCTACAAACTGGCTGGATGAAGACCTTCAAAGGCAGTGGAGAAATCATGTATAGCCAAATCAAGAGCCCCTTATCCTTGACCATCTAACATACATTTCCTTTCCCTCCAGATTTGAGGGGAAATTTTCATTATATGCTATATTGGGGTATGAGAAAGAAATAAAAAAGTGGAGATAAACTACCATTGCTACTTTGTTAGGTAAAGTCAGTCACAGAGAGCTTTTAGACAATCCATTTGTGGTTTGTACTGTCATTAAGAATACTGACGTTGCTGATGCACAATCTTCCGGAATGCCATTTAGCTATTGAGAACTAATAATCAAGTACAAAATGCCTTCTCAGAAATGTCTGACCTGCTAAGCTGCCTTGCAATGAATGGCTAAGGGATAAGGTTTCTGGAAAACAACCATCCACTCTTTCTGGGTAGTTTTTGTCCCAGTTCTTTAAAGCACATCTTTCTTTCGGCAGAATATTACTCTACACATAAGCCATTTTAAATTGATACTTGCTTACTGAATTGCTATAAATAATTATACCATAGTATACAAGTTTATCTTGATAACAATTCCATTTTTTCAAAGATTTTATTTTATTCTTAGTCTATTTGTATGAGTGTTTGCCTAGGTGGGTGGATGTATATAGACTGTGGACTTCAAATAAAAATAAGTAGGAAAAAAAAGAAAATATTACTAAAATAAAAAGCATTAGAGGGATTTGTGGTATGAATACAATTGAGTTCAAAATCAGAAACAAGTGGGAAGGAACGGGAAGGATGGTTCAAAAGGACAGAGCACTAGCTGTTCTTCCATTCCTTGCACCTACAGAGTGGCTCAGAACCATCTGTAACTTCAGTCCCAGAGGATCCTGCACCCTCTTCTGGCCTCCTCAGGCACAGCACACACATGGTGCACAGGCAAAACAACCACACACATTTAAATAAAACTAAAAGAGGTAGGGAGTAGAGGGGTAGGATGACGTAAAACGCCAAGACAGGCTGGAGGCTCAGACGAGAAAGCACACATGATGTAATATGGTGTGTTGAAAGGGGGGAATGTGGTTGATATATTAGTGACCCCAATAAACTTATCTGGGGGTCAGAGAACAGAACGGCCACTATATCAAACGTAGAGGTTAGGCAGTGGTGGCACACGCCTGTAATCCTAGCATTCCAGAGGCAGAAATCCATCTGGATCTCTGTGAGTTCAAGGCCACACTGGAAACAGGTGAGCATGGTGGCACACGCTTTTAATCCCAGCACTTGGGATCTCATGTCTTGCTTGGGAACAACACATGTCTTTAATCCCAGGAAGTGATGGCAGGAAGCAGAAATGCATATAAGGCATGAAGACCAGGAACTAGAGGTTTTTAGGCTTTTAAGCTTTTGGGCTTTTTAGCAGCAGTTCAGCTGAGATCCACTCCGATGAAGTCTCAGAGGCTTCCAGTTTGAGGAAACAGGATCGGCTGAGAAGTTGGTGAGGTGAGGTTTAGCTGTGGCTTGTTCTGCTTCTCTGACCCTTCAAAATTCACCTCAATACCTGGCTCCCCTGAGTTTTTTATTTAATAAAACTATTTAGAAATTCATGTTACAGGGAAATAATACAGAAAAGTGTTCAAAAATTTAATAGCCTTCACTGCTCTTCAGGAAGGAAAATCTACAAGAAAAACTAGACTACCATATTGGCAAATGTACTGACTGGTTTTGTGTGTCAACTTGACACAAGCTAGAGTTATCAAAGAGGAAGAAGCTTCGTTTGAAGAAATGCCTCCATAAGATCCAGCTATAAGGCATTTTCTCAACTAGTGATCAATTGGGAAGGACATAGCCCATTGTAGGTGGTGCTATCCCTGGGCCGATGGTACTGGGTTCTATAAGGTGGGCTGAGCAAGCCATGGGAAGCAAGCCAGTAAGTAGCTCCTCTCCATGCCCTCTTCATCAGCTCCTGCCTCCAGGATCTTGCCCTGTGTGAATTTCTGTCCTGACTTCCTTCAGTAATGAACAGCAATGTGGAAGTGTAAGCCAAATAAACCCTTTCCTCCCCAACTTGCTCTTTGGTCAAGGTGTTTTATACAGCAATAGAAGCCCTAACTAAGACAGCAAATAGCACTAAGCTATACAATACCAGCAGCTGGTGAACATTCAGAGGAATCAAGAGTCCATCCACTGACAGTGCAAAGGAGGCTGGAATATCAATGCACTCTGAAAAAATGTGGCTTTGTAAACAAAGTCAAGCACAGACATACTGCATTGCTCAGAAATGATACTCCAAGCAAAGTCTGTGTGCTTAGGTACACAAATATGCACACATAAATATATTCATGACAGCTTTTTACATAATTGACAAGAACTAGCAAAACAAACTCATCAGTAGTAGATTGAGTAGATAGCTTGTGGGCTGTTCATGTAGAATATTATGCAACAGCAAACATTTCTTACACAAAGAGCCAAATGCTAAATCTTTTAGACTTGGAAAACATCTGAACTCTTCTGACTTAGAGCCATCATGTTCCAACTATTTGTGGGTGATGAAATTTGAATGGCATCACCCAAACCACCAAATTTTTTTGGATCTTTCTCAAATATTTTATAATATTAAAAGAAACATTGGCTTTCAGGTCAAATAAAACATGCTCAGGAGTGGCCATAGTCTATAGTCTACAGTTTACTAATCCCTGCTATATAGCAATTTTTTAATGTACAAAGTACATTAAATGTACAAGACAAAAGAATCTTCAGCACAAGACTGATATTTAAATTAACAAGTTCAAAGAGAATAAATCCTAGAAAGGCAGAAGCAAATGCTGTCAACTGACACAGAAAAATCATTTAACAAAACCTGAGACCCGTATTTATAAACACTAGGAAGAAAACTTTCTCAATTTAATAAAGAATGCTAAGTGCTGAATAGATGGCTCAGTCAGTAGAGTGCTGGTCTTGAAAGCACAAGAATTCAAGCTCAAGCTCCAGAATCCTTGCAGAAATAGTCAGGCATGGTAGCATATGACTGTAATCACAGGAGTGTTGAAGTGGAGAGGGCTAAATCCCTGCGTTCTCCAGGCAGCCAGTTTAGCCTGCTTGGTGAGTTTCAGGCCACTGAAAAACCTTGTCTCAAAAGTAAGAGTATGTGACATCTGAGCAATTATCCCTGAGGTTGTCCTCTGATCTCCATATGCACATACACAAACATAGGCACATACACACATACACACATGTACTCATGAACACACACACACACACACACACACACACACACACACACACACACACACGAGTATTTCTCAACCTTCCTAATGCTGTGACCCTTTAATACAGTTCCTGATGTTGTGGTGACCCCCAACCAAAAAGTTGTTTTCCTGCTTCATAACTGTAATCTTGCTACTGTTATGAATTATAATGAAAATAGTTTTAGAGATAGAGGTTTGCCAAAGGTTCAGAACCACTGATCTAGCCATGAACTCTACATTTAATAGTAAGAAGCTAGAGTCTAGATCCTGAATAAGATGAGATATTCTCTCTCCATTCCTGCTCAACATTGTACTAGAAGTCTCATTTCACATAATAAGACAAGAAAAGGGGCTGGAGGGATGGCTCAGATGTTAAGAGCACTGACTGCTCTTCCAGAGGTCCCGAGTTCAATTCCCAGCACCCACATGGTGGCTCACAACCATCTGTAACGAGATCTGGTGCCCTCTTCTGGCCTGTAAGTGTACATGTAGGCAGAACACTGTATACATAATAAATAAATCTTAAAAAAAAAAAAGAGTTTTTTAAAAAAAAAGATAAGACAAGAAAAGAAAATATATACTATAGAATCTGGAAAGAGAAATAACACGGCATTTACATTGGCAGATGGCATAAGTAGGAAATCTCCAAAATTGATAAGAAATTAAAGCTTTCTAAAACTAGTGAGTGGGGAGAGCAAGGTCAAAGAAGATTAGGTTATAAAAGAACTATTGCTAAGAACTGTATCAGTGAACAGCTAGAATTACGAGTCAGCTAGAAGAATGTAAAATACTTGATAGCTAATAAAATAAGTCTACATGCAGAAAACTACAAAACTGGTGGGAAAAAAAATGATGGATATAAATTGAGAGGCAATATTTGCCCATGGATAACAAGACTCAATATAATGAAGATTCCATTTCTTTTAAGCTTGATCTACAAGTTTAGTGGAATTTAATAAAATTTCCAACAAAACATTTTTATGTGTATCCGTGCATTGTTTTTAATGTTTAGGTAGGTAAACAAAAGACCAAGAATGGCTAACACAATGCTGAAGAACAACGGGCTTATCGTAGTCATCTAAAACAAACTCTATAATTACTCCAAACAACCACTGTGTAACTATTAGCACAATGTGAAATTACCAAAAGAATAGACACAATATCAATGAAACAGAAGTGAGGACTCAGAAATGGATCTACATAATTTTATCTATTAATCTTTAACAAATGAATAGTTCAGTAGAGAAAGAACATCCTTTCAGAAGACACTGAGACAACTGGTGGTCTACATGGATCCAAAAAATGTGGACACTAACTTTACAACTTGATAAAAATTAATTCAAAATGAACCATATACCTAAGCATGAGTCACTGTCTTAGTCAGTATTTTATTGTTGTGAAGAGACACCATGATCCTGGCAACTCTCATAAAGAAAAGCATTTAACTGGGGCTTGCTTATTGTTTCAGAGGTTTAGTTCATTGCCATCATGCCAGGGAGCATGGCAGCAGGTAGGCAGACATGGCACTGGAAAAGTTGAGAATTCTACATCAAGATTCATAGGCAGCCTGCAGAGAGTGACACTGGGCCTGGTTTAAGCTTTCGAAATCCCAAAGTCCACCCCTAGTGACGTACTTCCTCCAACAACCTGTTCCAGCCTAATCCCTCAAGTAGTGCCACTCCCTGGTGACCAAGCATTCAAATATTTGAGCCTATGGGGGCCATTCCTAATCAAACCATCACAACCACAAAACTTACTGACCATATGCATGCTTCCCACTTACCTTATCATTGATCCTCACCTATAGTTTGCAAACAGCAATTCAGATTAGACATTGTGTAGCACTTACTGCATACAGGCATCATTGATTTACCTACACATTCTCTTAATTCAACATTCTACAAAGTGGGAATTATTACAAAACTCTTCTTAAAAATGAGAGCCCTTGGGCTGGAGAGATGGCTTGGTGGTTTAGAGCACTAGGTCCTCTTCCAGAGAACCCAGGTTCAATTCTAGCACCCACATGCCAGCTCACTACCCTCTGTAACTCCAGCCCCAGGAGACCCTCTTTCTGCCCTCCATGGGTAGTGCACACACATGGTATATAGACATGCATGCAGGTAAAACACACATACACATAAATTATTTTTTAATGAGAAATCTAAGTCCCAAGGTTATATAATTTGTCTAAAGTCATTCAAGTAGCAATTGGAAGTGCCAGGATTTAAACCTGTGTGTTTTACACAGTACACTGATAGAAGCTTTTCCCCCAGAAAGTTGTGCTAAGCCATTTAGTCATATCTTAGTAGTGTTCAGAATCACCATCTTCCACCAGCCAATCCTGGTCCACATGTCTACACAGTTTTATTGATGCAACATGCTTCTCTCATTACCTGCTGCTTATTGACCTTCCCTAAACTTTCGGTTCACTATGAAGCTTCCCCACCAACCTGCAGCCTCTGTGATCAGGCCACACTTATGAAAAGTGGCTATTTGGGTTGTTCTATTTCCCATTATGAGGATTTGCTCTGTCTGTGCCTAAATTGAGACAAGGCAGAAAAGAAAATCACTTCAACAGCAACTTTTATACTTGAAATAAATACTCTTTAAAATCCAGTCATTAAATGTGCATTAGTCTCTTTTTCAATGGGTTCCTAGAGTGCAGAATAATAAAAATTTTAAGAGGCAGTTCAATGCCTGTTTGGCCTAGTTCCTAGAGTATAGCTACCCAAACAGAAGTCATCTGTGCCCCCTTCCCCCAGCATACTCCACAAAAAGGCAGTTCCTAGAAGAACTAATTTTGTTTCCAGTAGGTAATTTTAGCTTCTTAGCTTCACCTCTTGGCCACACACACCTGATCCTAACTTAGAGGCAGATCTTTGTCAGAAAAGGTGCTCCAGTTCTTTTTTGCCATGGAGCCACTCACAGCCTGTCTACAGGGGGGATAAATGACAGATAAATGTGAAATGTTGACTTAATTCCAGGACTAAGTGGACCTAAACTCCTGAAGTCTAAAGACAGCCAGAGCCTAGCTCACTGCTTACTGCTTTGGCAAACTACAGTGGCTAAAGTGATCTCTGATGTAAGTGAACTGGACGTGGTGGCCTATGACTGCCATCCCAGCACCAGGGAGACAGAGACATGATCAGGAGTTCAGGGTCATCCTCAGTTATATATCAAGCTCAAAACTAGCCTGTCTCAAAATAGAATAATAAAGGACACACAGGAAAGTCTGGAGCCCTGACTAAGACGCTATGAATGGAGAGCTCTTCCCCTTGAGTTTTCTTGATTCTGTGAGGTTATGTCCCTTTTGTGCATCATTAATGATAACTACATTAGCTTTTTAGCTGCCCAGGTTGAAACGACACAATCAGCAACTAAGAGTTAAAGGAGATGGCTATTCTGTTGTCAAACAAATAAAAACGGAAGTGAACTATTATGTTCTCTATGGAGCAAAAAAGGCAAAACTTCTAGCACTCATCAGCATTCTCCAGAACCGCTACCCACACTTTCTAAGGAAGATGAGCTATTGAATAGTAGTGTAAGCCTCCCCACTGGCACGAAGCTTATGAAAAACTCAAGCCAGAATCTGTGCAGAGGGCACCTGGCTCCAAAAAGCATGTTCTTCTCCCTGTCAGGCAGCTTCTAATAGAATTTCTGTGGAAATACAGGCTGTTCACTGGGGGACGCAGGAAAAGGGTCACAAGTTCAGTTAGACACAGCAGAAAGCTTGTCTTGACATTCATCAGTGAACTTTATATTTTGGTGATACACACATAGAAATAATCAAGTGATATGGTTTGTAGATAAAGATCATCCCTATTTATCTTCCCAAATAAATACGTTTTCCCTTATAGTGTGAACAATACAGAAAGTGATACATTCTCCCTATCAAATATGAACCAAAGCCTCCTCTCTCCCACTGTTAAGTCCACACAGAACACTGCTCCTCAAAGAGAAATCCAGAATGGGATCCCCGCAGGCTTCACTCAGCCAGCCACCTCACAGACACTTACCAAGAGCACTATTATTCCAAGTATTGATGGAAGGAAACAAAGGATTTACTTCCCTTAAGAGGTCTAAATTAGAATTGGGAAGACAGACAGTAAACAAACTATTATGCTCAAATAAATGCTATGGGATGCTACAAAACACAGCAATGAAACATTTGGCAAGGAAATGGAACACCAGAAAAGGCTTTCCAGTGCAAAATTTGGCCAGATATACTGTGGTGATTTGAATAAAAATGGCCCCCATAAACTCAAGGAGTGGAGTTACTGGAGGTAGGTTTGGGAGTAGGTATGGCCTGTGGCCTTGTCACTGGAGGTGGGCTTTGAGGTTTCAGATGCTCGAGCCTGACCAGTCTCTCTTTCTACCTGTTTCCTGAGGATCTAGATGAAGAATTCAGGTACCTCTCCGAGCACTGTGTCTACCTGCATGCTGTCATGCTTCCTACCATGATGATAATGGACTAAACCTCTGAACTGAAAGTCAGCCCCAATTAAATACTTTCCTCTATAAGAGTTGCCATGGTCATGGCATCTATCCACAGCAATAAAGGCCTAACTAAAACATATACCTAGCAAATACTTAGAAGCAAGCAGCCAGCTACATCCAGAGCAGCTTGAACTGTGGATGTTAGAGCAGTGGTTTTCAACCTTCCCAACGCTGTGACTCTCATGCTGTGGTAACCCCCAACCATAAAATTATTTTCATTGTTACTTCATAACTCTAATTTTGCTACTGCTATGAATTGCAATGTAAATATCTATGTTTTCTGATGATCTTAAGCAACCCCTGAAAAAAACTCATAGATTGAGAACTACTATGTAAGAAGGATAAAGCAACCTAAATATGTGGTATAAGAGCTAAACTGTACAACAGATTTTCTGTACAACATACAAAAGAAAAAAAGAGAGAGAGACTGGGTTTTATTTTGGAGGTAATGAAATTCTACTATTGACTTATTATCAGAGAATCAGGCTACTCTAATAGAGATTTTATTACAATTACTCTGAAATCCAGGGCTCTTTGAAATGGGAAGGTATCAGAGAGGATGGGAAAGTAAAGGTGAGGGGCCCATGACCTTTGGCCCCAAGAGAGAAGCAATGTGGGTCTGAGCTAAGGAAATAACAGCAGAGATGGAGACAGATAAAAGGAGTGCTTGGGGGGACAGATTGCCTATGTCTGTATATGGTCTGAAAAGTTAGACAATCAAGAGCGAGAGGTAGCATCCAGTATTCCAATGGTCATGTCAGAGGAGCAGCAGGTGGCAATTGAAGTTCAGGTGTCAGCACACCAGGAGGAAAATCCCTGATGACTGAATCTCAGATAGACAAGGCTCTGAGACCACAGACTCCAGAACGTCTTTTGCTTCTGCTGTGCCTTTCATGGTTGCTGCTGCTGTGTTTCTCTGGTATCTGGCATGGTGTGAATGAGATCCCCACTGCCTGTAATGTAGTGTGTTTATCTCATGGAAACATTCCGTTCTAGTGGGCATTTTTATCTGTGGATTATTATGAAGATGGTTTCTTCCTGAGCTGTATTGTCTAATTGATAATTAATAATGTTAGTTTAAATAGTTTTGATGATTAAAAATAAAACAAGGAAGTGTTACACAGCTAGAACCATGAATTTTTATTGAGGAACCATACAGACTGTGGCTAAGGTTAATAATTAAGAAAAACAATTGAGTCCCAGTAGCCCAGCTAGCTTAATTCTTTTAACCTTAATGTTGGGAGATGTGTACATAGGTTTTGGAGTGCATCATAGCCGAAACAAAGCTTTGAAAATAACATAAAGTTAGACTAAGGTGTTTTTGTCAAATAGCTTTGAGATGAAAAACCCAAGAAGGCAATCTAAAGTTTTAGAAAAGCACGAAGTTGAATGAGGAACTGGCTAAGGTCAGGGAACAAGAACAACGCAGCCAATTATCATTAGCTACAGTATCTTTCCTGCTAGGACTGGTTGATGACCAAAGGTGATGATTGATTCCTTATACCCATTTCTGCCTTCAATCTCCTGATATAAGAAACTATTAACGAGTGTGTATGCACCCTAAAGATTTAAAGCAGAGCTGACTGATTGTTTTTCATATACAGTTTAGGCTTGTGATTCCTTTAAGATTCCTTATAAGATAAGTAATAAAGTGATTGGTCCTTTTTTTATAACCACAAAATGCAGCTTGCCAGTAAAAGGATATCTTGCTTGCTTACACAAGTTGCTTGGATATGAATGTATGTGGATCTTGGAATCATTTGTTTTTCAACTGTAATACATAAAATGCTTAACCAAGTAAGGGATATGGAAAACATGATTTTTTTTTTTACTTGTATTCATTGTAATCATTCACTTGAAAAACAGAATGTAACAACATTGTAATTTTTATACTGCCTGGAAGATTTTGCTGGGGTATATAAGTTGTAAGGAAAATACTAAAGATAGAGTTAAAATGAGTTAAATAAAAACATCAAGAATGAGAGAGTTAGAAGGAGATAAAATGAAAACATCAAGAATGAAAGAAGGAAATCACCAGGAAAATAAAGAATAGAGAATGAAGAAGAATAAAGAAAAGGTTTGAAGGAAGCCATCAAGAGAGTGTGTGAGTGTCTTTTTCCCTAACCCTCAGATAAAGTCTTAGTGCCTGCAGACTCTGTGGATTGATTCCCTTTGAGCCCCATGCTGCTGGAGGCTGGTCCCCCAGGTGGCGACACTACTTCTTTGGGTAGTTCACTGAAGGAGGAACACCAGTGAAAATAAAAATGATTGCAATGCTAGTTTTAGATATTTTCATTTTATTAAAACTATGCTTTCAAGCCAGGTGGTGGTGCATTCCTTTAATCCCAGCACTTGGGAGGCAGAGGCAGGTGGATCTCAGTGAGTTCAAGGCCAGCCTGGTCTACAAGTGAGATCCAAGACTGTTACAAAAGAAACCCTATCTCAAAAAAAAGCAAAAAACATCAAAAAAAAGAAAGAAAGAAAAAGAAAAATAACCTTATTTCTAAAGTGTCTAGGAATCGCTAGAACCAAATATGACAACAGTGACAACAGCCTTTGAACATGCTGAAAATAACAACCAAGCGAGTGAAGGACACATGCTTCCCAGGAGCAGGTATGACAGGGAGAAGTGCACACACCAGGATTAAGAGATGAAAAGAGGGGATGAGAGCACATTCCTACAAGTGAGAAACAGGACATGCCCAGAGGAATGTGGCCCACTCCATGGAGTCTCTCTCCAGCCATGCTAACTCAGCTCTAAAGGAGTTTTTCACACCTGCTATTCTTTCCGCCAAAATGAACATTCAGGTTGCCACTGGACCACATGGAAACTCTGGAATCTCCCCTAGACAGCACAGATTGCCCAAAGAACACCACTTCTCTTACCCCAGGCATATGACATATATGTAAAGACACCACCACAGAATTCCAACCCCAGAACCAAAGTCCTCTAAGCTATGACACAATGTAGAGAAGAAACAAACTATTCTACTCCCATTGGGAGCCTCTTGCAAAGAGGACATAGCTAGCCCAGCAGTGTGTCATCCTTGCTGCCTTTCCAGCATCTGGTGCTACATTTCCTTACACAGTAGGTGAGTCTCCACTGAGGACTGACTGTAATCTCCCCAACACTCTGTGGGGGACCTGCTCCCACATTTTCCCCCAGGGTACTCTTGAGTGAGAAGTGAGAAATATTTAGATAGAAATATAGAGGGAGAGAGACAGATAGAAACACAGGATAGCCTAGGGAGGTCTGGGTCAAAACCCACCAGCCCATTCTGTCTCTTCTAATGGGCTATTTATAGAAAAGCCAAGGGGTGAAGCAAAAGACCTCCCCTTAGCACAGCCAAGTGCAGACTCTTCCAAACACCCTGTAACCATGCATGTGGTCAATCCACCCCCTTATGCAGCCCTGCTGTGTAAAGCAAGCTCAGATCTCACTAGGAAACCTCTGTGGGCCCCAACAACACTCCCAAGATCTACTTTACATCCAAATCTCCCCTAGATTTTATAGTTCACAATTTAATTACTGAAAATCATGGTGATATCAACCAAGGTCAGGGACCATATGTCCAGAGGTAAATATAAGCTCATGTAGCCAGGAAGCACGACCATAAATTGGAAACTCAAAGCCTAACACATAACAGTAGCTCAGATAAATAAATAAATAAATAAATAGCTTTTGTCAGGTAAGGACTGATCTGGCTTCCTCTTATTCTGTATTTTGACATCTCCATAAAGACAAAATTTTCTAACTCATCGGAACCATTTGTCCCTGGACTATGTGCATTGTCAGATCTCAAAAGCAGAAATGACAAGTTCTCCCAAATTTTCTATAACAAGTGGAGGCCTACCGATAAAGCTGGTTCATCGGAGTCCACTATACATTAAAATCTTTCTCTAAAGTGAGTATACTAAAACACTGAAAGGAGCCATTTCCATCTAAACTACTCAATAAGGAATATTATACAGTTAATTATGAGAAAGAAAAAGAGAGAAAACAGATGTGTGTCTTTGCAATTTATCCAAACACCACCCAGGCTTAAATTAAATCTTCTTGTAAGTGACTGGGGTTTTATCTGCTTATCTGTTTATTTAATTTTCTTTCTATGGAACACAGAAAAAATTCACATGAGATTCAATAAGAATGTTTAGTTTCAAGTGCGTTGAAGGAATGAGCATTTCTTTCTTTTTTTTTTTTTTTTTTTTTTTTTTGGTTTTTCGAGACAGGGTTTCTCTATGTAGCTTTGCGCCTTTCCTGAAACTCACTTGGTAGTCCAGGCTGGCCTCGAACTCACAGAGATCCACCTGCCTCTGCCTCCCGAGTGCTGGGATTAAAGGGGGGCGCCACCACCGCCCGGCTCGGAATGAGCATTCTTATTTACTGTCTGTGAAATCACTATACCACACTACCTGACCAGAAGCTGGGATATCAAGAGTTAATTGTAATTTGGGCAGCCAGCTTGAATTTGCCACCATCCTCAGACCTTGTCGCCAGGTCTTTTAAGTGTATAAAGGCTCAGAATGGTCAAACATTGACACTATACTCAAGGCTCCTTTTTAAGTTTCTAGTTTCTGCTACAATGGACTGATACTGTTTGCACAAGGGAGCCTTGAGAAAGTTGAAGAATCCTTGCCTCTTCCCATCTAGATTATAAGTGGATGGGTTTTGAGGCTACTATGAAGTACCAAGGAAATTCTGGATACTTAGGCGTTTATAATTGAATGCTGGAGACCATGAAGTACACAAGCCAGTATTAAGATAAAAAGAAGCATCCTGAGACAAAGAACCAAAGCTTTCCCGGCAGTGTTCCTTTGTCCTTACCTCCTCCTCATCTACCACGTATGCTGGATGAGCCTGGGAGAGGTGAGGGTAGTGGACTGGGAATGGCGTAGACATATCATTTGATCATTTCAAAGCCTACACATCCACTATGGAAGCTGAAGGACCCTGTGAGTGGAGCTAGGCTCCGGACATGTCTTGGCCCACAGGAAAGTAAATCACCCTGTGCCTAGTAAATTCTCGCCAACTCTTCTTGCTGTTCATTGACTTACCATTCTGGCAGCTAGGACAGCATGGAATGACGACACCTGGGCTGTAATGCATACTTCTCTTTCAAGAGACCCTGCTGCCATGAGCTGAGCTTCCAGTGTTGCTAGCATTTGGCTTATGCATGCATTTGTGTGTGTGCATAAGGGGTAGCAGAGGGAGACTGTCCTCGGATTTCATTTATAGATAGAATTAGCTGTAAGCAGCCATTTAGCTTAGTTGCTTATAAGCTGATAAAATTTAGCATTCTGAATACTATAAAAAGAAACTGCCTCTAAAAAAGTCTGTGCTCTTGTAAGACTTGGAATTGAAGGCAGAATAAGGAACTAAAACTGGAACTCAAAGTTTTGTAATGGTGACTCACTGATATCATAAAAAGATAGCACTGATCTAATCAAACCATGAAAACAGATTCTGTATGCATAGTGACTAAGGAAGAATCGGTTAGCACAGGAAAGGGGCAAGGGCTCATGATTCAAATAGAAACATTGAGTTATGTTTCTTAGGAAAAATTCATTACTTCCTACGAATCTTAAATATTATCATCATCTCAGTAGCTTTAGGCAGATAGCAAAAAGCTTGATTTCTTTCCAGAAGGCATCTGTCTTAGTTACTAATGCTGTGATGAAACACCATGTCCAAAAGCAAGTTGGGGAAGAAAGCACTTCCAAATCTCAGTCCATCATTGGAAAGTCAGGGCAGGAACCAATCAGGGCAGGAACCAATCAGGGCAGGAACCTGGAGGCAGGAGCTGATACAGCCACGGAGGGGAGCTGTTCACTGACTTGCTCCTCATGGCTTGCTCAGTCTGCTTTCTTATAGATTCCAAGACCACCAGCCCAGGGACAGCCCCACCCACAATGGACTGGGCTCTCCTGCATCAATCACTAATTAGGAATATGTCCTATAGGCTTGCATGCAGCCTGATCTCAGTGGTTCTCAATTTGTGGGTCATGACCCCCTGGGGGTTCAAACGACCCTTTCACCACCTAAGACCCCCAAAAAACAAAGATACTTACATTATGGTTCATAACAGTAACAGAATTACAGTTATAAAGTAGCAACGAAAATAATTTTATGGTTGGGGGTCACCACAACATGAGCTGTATTAAAGGGTTGCAGTGTTAAGAAGGTTGAGAACCACTGCTCTAGAGGCATTTTCCCAACTGAGGTCTTGTCCTCTCAGAGGACCCTAGCTTGTATCAAGCTGGCTTGAAACTGGCCAGCACAGTTTCACAAAACCAGGATCAGGTGATGGAAACAAAGAGGAGAAAGTGAAGGCCCAGCTTCACAAAGACACACAAAAAAGAAAAGAAATAGTATTGTTCAGGAACATCTATTTACTGATCCAGAAGCCTGACTTGAGCATCCAAAATTATTGTCTCTTTTGGTTTCATGAGGTTAGATTAGTGGTTTTCTAACTTTAAAGTCACTTTTTTTTCAAGGAAGACATTAAGCAAAAGTATAAACAATCAACTTGTTTAATGTAGGGGTGCTTTAGTTGGAAAGCATCTGCGATGAGGTAAGTGGGGTGAATGAGACCCTACTCCCTACCACAGCCTCAACCAGCCCCAAGAAATTCTACACGTCCTGTGAAGCCAGGTGTGAAAATCATGCAAGGCTTGATAGAGAACACAACAGAATAAAATGAGGTCAAAACACCATAGTAGGAAAAACATAGAATGATAAAGTGGCAAAGTCATACACTGACTGCTACACCTGAGGAATCAGAGTTGACAATGTTCCCAGGTTATTTTTCTATCTCTGTTGTTGTAAAGAATTAGTTAATTGATTTTCACTTACCAGTCAGTGTATGTCTGCCTTCTGGACAATGAGGCCGTATTTTCCCAGAACCTTAGAGCATCTTTATTATTGTCTCCGACGCTCTAATCGGAAGATGGATTCTCTTAACTGCTGACTCTCTGGTTGTAAACTCTCCAACTGTAGCAAAACCATAATTCATTGTAATACTGGCTTGGAAAAATAAAATAAAATCTGAAGAGGACTAAATGGCTTAAATCGGGGAAAACAAAGCCCTCACATACTGATGTAAAACCTTTTTAGTTCAGGAGCCCTTAGGAAAAGAAATAAAAGACATAAACTATTAGAATTAAATTGAGTTATAAAATTCCAATGAGAATTTTGTTTGTACTGAGGCACTTGGTTTCCTGGTCCACCAAGTTTAATCCCAAAGTCTAAAAAATGAAGACCTGTTTTGGCAGCTCAACTGTTCACACGCTCAGTCCCCAGCTGGTGGCGATGTCTTACAAAGTTGTGTAACTTTTAGGAAGGGAATACTGGAGGGAACAGTCTCTGGGGGCGGTCTTCACGTTTACACCGCAAACCGATTCCACTGTGGAGACAGGAGCAAGCAACTGCTAAGCCCACCCCACCCTGCGTCCTCCATAGAGCAGCTTGGCTCCGTGCCTTGCCTGCCATAACTGTACCTGCTCAAATCATAAGCCATAATAAACTCCCTTACGTTGCTCTTTGGTCACCTTAACAAGGAAAACGGCGAATATGAGAACATTTCCCATGACTCCTCGTGTGATAAACTAATGGTGCTGTTAGAAAACATCCAACGCTGTCATCTAATGTTCAGGTAACCTGGCCTCATACACTGTCTAATGTACTGTCACAACCTAAGCAATAGCTCAGCACCCGACTACTAATCTCCACTGTTCCTTAAACACCACTATTTCCACATCTACAGCCTCTCAGAGCTCACACATGCCTGTCACCCAAACACAAACACTGCTCAGGAACCAACCACACAGCACTCCTCTTTTGACATGGAGTCTGTGAGCCGTGTCCCAGACCATCAAATCCCATAGTTCCGAGCACACACCCTGTCCCTTGGGCTCTTAGTTCTCTAGCCCCTGTCACTATTCCCCTCACACTGTGGACATGTCAGACCCCAAACTCCTGATCTCTAGTTATGCTACCCTACCTGGCAGTGCCCATCATTATACTGCACTCATGTGGAACACAAAAATAAATATTTCTGGAATAAATGAGTGTATGTGTATCTTCAGTTTCTCATCTGCTTGTAGAACAGGAACAGACTCTGCCTTCCCTCTTCCACCCACACTCAGGAGCCTTTCCTTGACTGTCATTCTGTTTGTTTTACTTTGTTGTTTATCTCAGGATGCACTCTGATTAGCCTTTAATTTGTTGTAATAAATCTCCATTATCCCTGCCATTACTTAGAATGCATGGCTGCCTGATTAGTCAAGCCAATGATTTATAACGAAACGGCTCAAGAGTACACACTTCCCTTCAGTACCCATGACCCTCCCAGTTTCACTGAAGGCTTTATTCCAAACAAGTTCAAGCTCTAGCTGTAAAACAACCATACTAAAGTGCCACAGAACGAGGACAGTGTGCATCTTTAGCCAAAGATTCCTACACAGGACAATCAAAATCTGGTGGTACACAGTGAATAGTTTCGTCCATATCAAAACTCATGCTGAGCCTTGTTTCTCAGTGTGATGCAATGGTGCTGAGCAGTGGCAGAGTCTCTAGCAGGGACTAATTTGTCCTGAGATCAGACTACGTCTTGCATGAGAGGATTAGCTATCCAGATAGCAGGTGAGTCTGGCATCTTCTTTGCTGTCTTGCACTCCACTTTCTGCCATGGATTGGAGCAGAACATAGAACATGGCCCTCACCAGAAGTCATTCACTCACCAGAACCACATTCTTGGACTTGCAAATTCATGAGCCAAATGAACCTCTTTACTTTGCAAAGTATCCACTCTCGGGGATTCTGTTATTGTACACAAAACTGACAATAACTTTTGCTAATGCAGAACATGATAAAGTACAAAGAAAGCCAAGGGCCATTGTCTCACCACTAGCTTGCCAATGGCCTACTCTCGCCCGCATATAAGTTGATAAGCCAAACATACTCTGCCAACAGATGAGGCAGACACAATAGAATTTTGAGATAATCCTGTCTATGATGGAACAGAAAGTGATGTCCTCACTCTGATCTTCCAGCTTTCTAGCACACTAAGCAACATGAAAAAGTAAGAAAGGTAAGTCTCAACAGAATGCACACTTCACAATGGTCAGCACTGAGTACATGCAATCTGTGACTTGCCCAAGCAAAAGAAACAGCATCAGCAGACTTTGGAACTGCCCAAGCCCCACATTCCCTCCCTAAACTTTCTCAAGTTCTGTATTCACCTATAGTGTTCAGACTCATTGCTGTGGGGCTTCTGAGAGAAAAGGATCCATTCAACATACTATGTGGTAAGCCACAAGAATATGTTATAAGGAGTCCAGCTGTGTATTAAAGCTATACCTTGACCAGGCCAAGGGTCAGTCAAGTGGCAAGCCATCTAGCATGGACTATTTGTTTTTACACAGCTTAATATTCAGCTGTGCCTTGTTATGAATTTCTTGTGCTCACAATTCCCATAGAATTCGTGTATGAACTTCCAACTCAGGCCAGTACTTGGATAAGGTCACGTAGGCAGAACAAGCAGGTGGCAGATGCATAGCCTTGTTCCTTGTGCAAATGAAGCTCAGACCATTCCCTTGCCTTGAGGCCTAAGTGGCTCTCCAGAGCAATTGACTGAGAACAAAAGATGTTTTTACATATCAAGGTGGAAGGTAGAGCAACCTTCCAGAGGAGGCAGGGAACCTCAGTGGCCATGGGGAGAAGAAATAGGTGTTTTCTGTAGAGGCAGACAGAACGACATGACCAGGGACAAGGGAAGAACACAGAGGTTTTGTAGATGGTAAGGCAGAACTCTTGTAGAGTTCATCAGAGCCAGTAGAGAGCAAGTAGAGATGGAGGGCGAAGAAACAGAGGACAAAGATGAGGCTGGAAGCTTAGTTAGCAGGACTATGGGAGGGCAGTAAAAGAGGAGACTGTAAGGAACATACATGTAAGACCTAGATGAACAACCTTGGTCAGGAGTGATAAGCAATAGAATGGTCAGGAGTGATAAGCAATAGAATGACAGAAATAAACCACAAATGGAGTGTGTGGAAGTAGGGAAGGCTAGAAACCTACCCAGAAAGGGGTGTAAAAGACGAAGCTTCAGCCGGGCGGTGGTGGCGCACGCCTTTAATCCCAGCACTCGGGAGGCAGAGGCAGGCGGATCTTTGTGAGTTCAAGGCCAGCCTGGACTACCAAGTGAGTTCCAGGAAAGGCGCAAAGCTACACAGAGAAACCCTGTCTCGAAAAACCAAAAAAAAAAAAAAAAAAAAAAAAAAAAGATGAAGCCTCAGACACGACCAACAGAGCTCCTCAGACCCTCCCCTGAGATGACTCTCCTCCACCAGAGACTTGAGCTCCTGCCCTCAGCACAGACGAGGTTGACCACAGGAAGTCTGACCAAGATCCAGAGGAACAGATGTGGCGAGTCCTGACCTGTACACCTGGAGAGGTACTCCCGCTTCCACTTGGAAGACAGGATAAATATTGCTTGTAATCTTGTTGTGTGAATAAATGAGTGTTATACCAAGTCTGAATCAAGAGTGATTATTCCTCCCCCATAACTGGGGTATGTGCTCGCCACAGAGACAAAGAGGAACTGAGTGGCAGGACGGAACTGAAGCTGTGTAGACAGGATTTCATCCCAGAGAAATAGAGTAGAGGGACAAAGAGCTTGGTGTACCTAGATTTATTCCTGCTCTGAATGCCTGACGGAGCTGTAGCTGAACTGATAGAATTTTGTCATAGAGGAATAAAGTTAACAGACATAAGAGCATAATGTGCGTAATTTTTTTTTTCCCTCAGATATCCCACCTGGATGTATCGTCTTCCCCAGATTCTGGGCAATCCATAATACTAGATGGACTGCTGGAACCCTCACAAGTTTCCTACTGTGCACAAAAGTACAGACGGAACTTGAAGCAATGGATTTGGGTCATGCCGTGCATGGTGAAATGTCCACATTTGCAGATAATTCTTTTTAGAAACTGTCCTCATTCTCCATGCTGAGACTAAGCTCAGCTTCATGATGTCTGAAAGTCAGGTAGGGCCACAGATTGGAAAGGGGGCTCAGTTCAAGCTGATTAGAGTCTTCATCCTTCATGTCCCCCTGAGAGGAAATAAAAGAAGCCATGGGAACTGCATGGGCTGTGTCTCGTAGCTTTCTAACCTCAACTTTGCCTATGTTTATGGACATGAAACTCCATTTTTATAACTGGAATGAAAATAAATTTCCAAAGCATATTCTTTACTAGAAACACACACTGGATGGCACTGATGAATCAGATCCCAGAACTACATTTTAGTCCAAAACAAACAAAAATTTAAGGTACATATCAGTAAAATGTCGTCAGCTATTTCTCTGGGGACAGGCTGTTCTTTACTGAATGTATGTGTTTTTATTTTTGAATGTTCAAAGGTTCTTCTTTGAAGAAATGGTGGCATTGGATTATTATTTTATTGTCTATACCAAATGATGCAAAAAGCTGCAATTTCCATGTTTATCCCCAAATTTTATTTGTGAAGCCCAGATTCTGAGACCACTGATGTAAGACTTCTCACTCCCAGATGGTTTTTCCCAGAGTGCCACACCGTGTGAAAGGTCACACAGCAAGAGAGCAGCAGAGCCAACTCTGTATCTAAACTGCAGCAAGGCACACGGGACACCGACCCACCCTACACAAGTTAGCATGTCACACTCTTTAAACTCTGCTCAACATTTCATCATTTTGAGGAATTTAGATGAAGGGTGAGATGAAGAGGGTTTATCAAATTGTTTTCCATTGCTTTAATCTGTATAAGTAAATCTTAGATATGCCCATTTAAAGATGAGTATCTACATGTTACTTTACCATGTGGGTGACATTCCAGAGACACTCACACATGTAAAAATAACTAGCTGTGCATTGTCAACAGCACAGTAACACCAGCCGGGCTCTTTTCTAAGTCAGTGTCATATACTCTGGTTTCTCTTTAGATCCTATAAATCCTTTGTCTTTTACTAAGTCAGTGTCACTGTATATACAACTGTATATACTCTAGGTAAGAGTTCTCAAAGACATGTTTGTGTACTAGACCAATAATCCCTAGAGTGTGCCCACTGTTTTGTGAGACTACAACAAAAACCCAAAGATATGAAACCTACATTGTACATAGTGTTAGGATAGAAAGGACTAAAGAATTGATATCTGTATGAGTACTGAGGAGACAATGCAGAAATTAGGAAGTCCAAGTCTACCCCTCGAAGAGTTTGAGAAGCCTGATTCCTAATAGTTTCTCATGAAAGTCACTATACTAGGGAGGCTATTCATGACAAACTACCTGAGTAAGATTTATTCCAAGACTTCAGATTCTTCATAATTATAACCGGCTCTCATCATCAGCATCCTCATATGTAAAATATATATTATTAGTTCAACTACTTTCCCCTATAGCCTCACAGGTAGAGCAACTCTGGGTGGGCTCTGTAGCACTAAATGTACCTACCCTGCTAATCAACCTAAGCCTGTGAGCAGGATGCATCACCCAACAGACAGACTCTTGCCAACTCTTTATGGAGGTTCCCCTCACAAACTGGGGTCTCTAGACTGCCTTTATCTGCTGTTTTGATTCTCCCCTTTGTCATAAGTGGACTCTTATCTTCCTCTCCCATTAAATCATATCTAATTCATCATCTACGGGTATGACTAATAACTCGACTTTCGGGGTCTTATTATTGGTTAGGTGGAAAGGTGAATTGGCACTTGCTATCTAAGGAAATCAGAGAGATGCTGAATTAATGAATACAGTTAATTTGAATTCTCAAGTGTAGCCTGACAAACCAACTGCTATGAGAAAAAAAAATCAGATATCCTGACCTTTTAAATGCCATCAAAAGTGGAATGTGAGTGCACTTTTTACTTCTGCCTGTAGTATCATAATCAGAATAACTGGCTTAATTAGTTTTGTTTGCAGTGAGCTGAGTTATTAAAAGCACGGCTCCTTGAGAGCAGTTGGTATTGCCATCTGGCTGGTCCCCTCACTCCTGGTCCTGTTCCTTTCTGTTGTTTGCTGACCAGAAGACGACACTTCTCCAGACACATAGCATGTTGGCAGTTAGTACAAGTGGGTGTGTGAGGACTGGATGAATGTCAGGCCATCTTGCCAGGACTGCATCTCAGAAAAGAATGCAGCCATGGGGTAGGCAGAGTCCATGAGAGCAGCAAGGTTACTGGACTCCAGGCTAAAACTGAGAAAACTTCCCCCATAAAAAACGAATCTAGGCAATGGCACATCTATTGTAAACTGTATACCCCATATGCGTGGACATAGGAAACAAGCAGAACTCACTTCATCTTCTAGACCTTTTCCCAAGCCAGAGTCTACTGCCAGCCACCAGCTCACACTCTCATCATTCTATGTCTCTCAGTATTTGAACTTTTCAACAGGAATGGGATAAAAGTGGTTCCATTTCTATTAAGCAACCCTCCCTCAAGTGGCCTTGAAAGCTAGAACAAATGCCCTGCCCTCTTCACATAACTGCTCTGTGCCCTAGGAGTAACTGAAGTTCTCTAGTTCTATACCAACTGGAAACCAGCCTTGAGCAATTCATTCAGCTCTAGTAGTCAGTTAGATTTCTTCTTCAAAAGACTTGAAACTTGAATACTTTGATATCTCTAGTGCAGAGAGCTCTATAAGTTCTATTATATGATTTTCTGAACTGAACTTAACTGCACTGTCCTAATTTCTATTTTTAACATTGAAATAAACATCCAGTCACAAGTGAATTTATAATAAAACAAGTAACTATGTGTGTGCTTCTGCATGTTCAAGCATGCAGTGGGGCTGCGGGGATTACTTTTGAACCTGGGCCAGTTCACTACTCCTTGGGCAACCTGGTGGTCTCCCACTCATGGAAGGTTACTATGTTGATGCTGAACTTAGAGAGCACACTCTATCAGTATAGCACACTATAGCCCAGAACTCCTAGACTCACATGATTCCCCTGTCTAAGCCTCCTGAGTAGCTGGGACTATATGCATGCACCACTGCACCCAGCGGAGATACTTTTTAAGACATGAAAAAGTTGATGTTGTCATTAAGCAAATATCAGAGTGTTCTTAAATAAACCTAGATGATAACACCTACTAAATACATAGGCTACATGGTATAGTCTATGGTTCCTAGACTACAAGTTACTATTCCAAACATGCAGGTATCTATAACACAATGGTATCTGAGTATGCTGATTACTGGCTTGTTACTCATGACTTGCTCATCCTGCTTTCTTATACAACCCAGAACCATCATCCTCAGAACGATACCACCCACAATTGGCTGAACCCTTCCCCATCAATCATTAATCAAGAAAAATGCCCCCACACACTTGACTACAGGCAATCTGATGAAGGCATTTTCTGTTGAGGTTCTTCTTCCCAGATTAAAAAAAAAGAGACAAACACACACTGTGGTGATCTGAATAAGAATGGCCTCATTGGTTCATCTGCTGGAATACTTGGTTCCCACTTGGTAGAACTATTTGAGGATTAGGAGGTGTGGTCTTGTTGGAAAACCTGTGTCACTGGGGTGGGCTTTGAGGTTTCTAAAGCCCATGACCTAGTAACTGCCTCTCTGTCTCTGTCTGGCTCTCTGTCTCTCTCTCTGGCTCTGTGTCTCTCTGTCTCTGTCTCTGTCTGTGTGTGTGTGTGTGTGTGTGTGTGTGTGTATGAGAGAGACTCTTTCTCTGCCTATGAGTCTATGTCTCTGTCTATCTCCATCTCTGTCTCTCTCCCTTTCTCTGTCTGTGTGTGTCTTTCTCTCTCTCTTTGCAACTTGACCATAGATGTGAGCTCTCAGCTCCTGCTCCAGCACCACACCTGCCTGCCTGATGCCACATTCCTTGCCATGATAATCATGGATTAATCCTCTGAAAGTTAAGAAAATTAAATGCTTCCTTTAAAGTTGCTTTGATTGTAGTGACTTCTCTCAGCAACAGAACAGTAATGAAGATAATACCTTTCAATAATAATTTTTAATATTATAGCATCAATTCTCCAGTCAAAAGACACAGCTGGCTGAATGGATCAAGAAACAAAATCCATATATCCTTTGATGGCAAGAAAAACATCTTAGCTTTAGAAGGTCTAACAGTTTTTCTGAAATTAAAACATTCCACCCTGAAGGAAAACTGACCAGATGCACTACACCCACCCACCCCACCCCATCCCACCCCACCCTACCCTACCCCCCACCCCACCCCCACCCTGCCAGAGTAAGCAATAAAAGCTGAGAGTCCCTCTCAGACAAACAAAGCCAAGCTAAAAAGAAGACTATCAGACCAAACCAGTGTCTAGAAGAAGAAACTAGGAGAGCTGCTTAGAAGAGGTTTAGACCAGAGTTACTTGGAAAGAACGTTCTCCAACCTGTTGAGCTGCCTGCAGGTTATACAGTGTGCTCCAAGTTCCCAGATTTTGTGAGTCCACATGCTAGGGTGAACGTTGGTGATATAGTTCTCTTTGAGTCAGTTCTGCTCTTGTAAGTAACCCTTCACCAATATTCCTATAAATAACCCAAGAGAACTCATTTGTTCACCCAGAGTGACTTTGGTATTCCATATGTTGGTCTGTCATTGGTTCCCTTTGGTCTGTCGTGGGTTCTGTATCTGGGGTGAATTGATGTGTGTATTATACCTCCCCAGGAAAAGTTCTGTCACACAATGTTGAGCACCTCCTTACAGTGGACAAAAGTACTTCAGTCAAACAGGCCCAGAAAACAAGCAGGTATTTCTATCATCTCTGACGAAGCAGGTCTCAAGCTAAAACTAATCAGAAGAGATAAAAAGAGATACTTCATTCATATCAAAGAAACATTTAACCAAGAAGACATATTATCCTAAACATATATGTGCCAAACTTGAGTACATCCAATTTTGTAAAACTTACTGGAGTTACATACATAGATTAACATCAATTCAATAATAGTAGGTTATTTCATTCTAATACCCTACTCTCTTCAACAGACTGGTCATCTAAAAAACAACAACAACAACAACAAAAAGCCTAATCAAAAAGACCTCAGAATTAACTGACCATACATTAAATGGACTTAACAGTTATCTATACAATAGTCTATCTAGATACCCAGCAGAATATGAAATGTTCTCTAAAACAGACCAAAAAATAGACCACATCTTGAGAAACAAATCTTAAAAGTTTCAGAGAAACTGAAATAACTTCATGTATCCTATAAATCATAATGCAATAAAGCTAAAAACTAACAGCAAAAAAATCTAACAGGTGATGCCTTGAGAAAATAAACAAGACTAATAGATCCTTGGCCAAACTAGCCGAGAGAGAGAGAGAGAGAGAGAGAGAGAGAGAGAGAGAGAGAGAGAGAGAGAGAGAGAGATCTTGAGGATAATAGAAAGAAGGGCAGTGATGTATCTTGAGCGAGCTAAATCTAGCAGACAGAGGAAGAGGAGTTGTGGCTTAGAAAGCAAACTACAAGAAATGTTCGATGATGTTTGTGTGTCAAAGTGACAAGGGGTCCATTGTGCTGGCTAATTTTATGTCAATTTGATACAAGCCCGAGTCATTGGAAAGGAGAGAACCTCAACTGAGGAACTCCCTCAATAAGATAAGGCTGTAGGCAGGCCAATATTCACAATAGCTAAGAAATGAAAACAATTTAATTCTCCTTCTATTGACAAATGGGTAATGAAATGTGATACATATACACTATAGAATACTGTTCAGATGTAGAAACAAATGAAATCATGAATTTGCAGTTAAATGAATAGAACTAGAAAAGATCATATTGAGTGGCATAACTCTGATCTGGAAAGACAAACATCATGTTCTCTTATCTGCAGTTCCTAGCTTCAAATCTTCAGATGTAGAGTAACTTCAGAAACCAGGAAAATAAAAAGAAACTATATTTGGGGGTCGGGAAGAAAGGGCCAAAGCAGGGAACAAGTGGTCTGAAAGTGGAAATAAAAAATCATGGAGGAGCTTTAATTAGAGACATTAGAAAGAGATAAATACAGAAGGTGGGAAGAGAGCAAAATAACAGCAGGATGTCTGAAAAGGTTTCGAGGAATCATAGTATTATCAATCTATGTCTCAGGCAGGATTTCTAATGCTTCGTTGAAACACTATGACCAAAAGCAAGTTGGAGAGGAAAGGATCTATTTGGCTTATGTGTTCATATCTGTTCATCATCAAAGGAAGTCAGAACAGGAACTCAAACAGGGCAGGAATCTGGAGGCAAGAGCTGATGCAAAGGCCATTGAAGAGTGATACTTAGGCTTGTTCTCCAAGGTTTCCTCAGTCTGCTTTCTTATGGAACCTAGAACCACCTGCCCAGGGTGCTCCCAGCCACAATGGCTTGGTCTCTCCCACATCAATCACTAATTAAGAAAATACCCCATAGGCCTACCTGTTATGAAATATTATTTTAAGGTGCGTTACATTTATTTATGCTGTGGAACATTTGTTTGAACGATGCAAAGATGTGTGCCATTCTTTTACGTTGTATTTGTTTAATTCTGTGAAGCTGTGTTACTTTGCCTGTCTAAAACACTTGATTGGTCTAATAAAGAGCTGAACAGCCAATAGCAAGGCAGGAGAAAGGATAGGCTGGGTTGTCAGGCAGAGAGAATAAGTAGAGGAGAAATCTGGAAAGAAAAAAATAGAGAGCAAGAAAAGAGGGAGAGGAGGAGGACATCAGGGGCCAACCACCTAGCTACACAGCAATCCATGGAGTAAGAGTGAAAGTAAGTATATACAGAAATAGAGAAATGTAAAAGCCCAGAGGCAAAAGGTAGATGGACTAATTTAAGTTAGGAAAAGCTGGCAAGAAACAAGTCAGACTAAGGCTTGGCATTTATAAGTAAGAAAAAGTCTCCATGTGTGATTTATTTGCAAGGTGGGTGGTGGGTCCCCAAAGAGCAAAGAGACAAAAGAGAAAAAGAGTAAAAACAAAAGAAAGGAAAAAAAAAAACTAACTACGCCTACCTATAGCCCATCATTATTGAGGTACTCTCTCAAACAAGAATCAAGGCTCCCTCTTCTCTAGTGAATCTAGCTTGTGTCAAGTTGACATGAAACTTGCCTACAGTACAATCTACCTAAAATTATATACAGCGTACATAGGTCTATGTATACATATAAATATACAGTTTAAATAAAGTTTTTGTATCTGGGCTGACAATGGTCCCCCAAAGAACTATAAACTATCTAACAAAAATCCCAAGACCAAGTATGAGAAGACCCTTTTGAGTTGTTGGTCAGAGTTGTCCAAGTGACACCTAAAACATTATAGGCTATTGGTTTTGCCCTTGGTTGCCTCCCAGGAGTTGAAAGTAAATTCCTATTGGCTAAAGACTCCTACTTGGGACATAAGATCTGGAGGACTGGGCTGGATCTGACCTGAAAGCTTCCTCCCTGGGGACTATCTTTCATAGCATCAGAAAGCGCCATATAAACTTCCAAGGGAGCAAAGCAACCAATACTCTTACCCAGCTATAATTCTATGAACTAAATCAATGACCAGCATAACATGATAACTTTAAGGGTGCAACGGTGGCAGCTATTCTTTGTCAGTACTTGGAGTTAAGGCCGACTCAACAAGAGGGAAATCATGCCTGGTACTGGAAACCTAGCCAGCTACTCAGGGCTGGTGAAGTCATGGATCTTGGAGAACCTAAATTGACACTTAACTAAACAAGTATAATTCCTTACCTACATCTGAATGTTTGAATATTTATCCTTCAGCTAAGTTTCACCCCTCAGCAAAAAGTAAAATTAAAAAGTTACTTTGCAATAGATGGAGACCTCTACAGATAACTACAACTGATCAAAATGCTTAGAAGAAGTGACTGTGTGGTGCCCAGCCCCAACACAACTCCAGCAGTTGCTGTGAGAATTTGCCTCCTAGTAATGTCAGACAAGCTGTGAGAGCAAATAAAGACCAAAATGCTTTCACCCTTAAACTAAGGCTTAAGATTTCTCCTTTTAGGTACAGGGCATGAGTTACTAGAATAGGCCATGAGTTAATGAAACCAGTCGGTCCAGATTCCAGAAATCAGGAAGTGTAAAGGTACAGAGTCACAAGGTAGTCACGAGGTAATATCTGCCGGACTATGGAATGTCCTCTACCTGGTTTCCAGGGTAACTGACCATAAAAATGTCCCCACCTAAGGGCAACAAATGAGAGATGGTGGCAGGCAACCACTCCCTTAGAAGTAAGATTAAGCCATGATTTCTAGGGAGTCCCTAGAAGCGAGCCAATCAGAATTGTACCCGTACTAGCACCCCTAAATGATGTTACCTTGTGGCTTTTGCCTTTAAAAACTGAACTTGCAGAGAGGCAGACACTTCCTCCAGCTTCCACTGCATTGGATCTGTTGGACGAAGTCCCTGCCTAGGCTTGTATTGCTCTTTTGGATATCCCAAATTAAACCTTGCTTTTGCATTCCGGCATGCTCATTTTTGGTGGTCTCTCTGGGGGGTCGCGATCTGGGCACAACAAAGCTACAACTATGAAGTCTCATCACCTGCCTAAACTGTTGTGCCAGATCGTGACAGAGAGACCAAAAGACGAGCATGCCGGAATGCAAAAGCAAGTTTAATTCTGATATCAAAGCAATACAAGCCTAGCAGGGACTTCGTCCAATACATCCAACGCAGTGGAGGCTGGAGGAAGCGCCACCTGTCTGCAAGTTCAGTTTTTAAAGGGAAAAGTCACAAGGTTACATCATTTAGGGGTGCTAGTACAGGTACAATTCTGATTGGCTTGTGTCTAGGAATTCCAGAAATCACAATTCAGTTTTCCTTCTAAGGAAGTAGTTGCCCACCACCATTTTTCATTGGCTGCCCCCAGATGGGGGCATCTGGTGATTACACAGTCACTATGGAAACTAGGGTTGGGACATTCTATGGTCAAGCAGTTGCCTAGGGGGCCAGGGAGAGGACATTCCATAGTCCGGCAGCCATTACCTCCTGACTACCTTGTGACTCTGTACTTTTACACTTCCTGGTTTCTGGAATCTGAACTGACTGGTCTCAGTAACTTCTGGCCTGTTCTCAAAAGGAGAAATCTTAGGCCTTAATTTTAGGGTGAAAGCATTTTGGTCTTATTTCTAAGATGGCTCATTTTGGTCTCACAAAACAAGACCTAGCAATGATGATACCAATGGAAACACTCACATGGAAGAGGGAAATATCATAGGACCTCAACCCTAGATAAAAAAAAAAAACTATAGACAACTATAGACAACTGGGAGGAGAAATAATCTTTCCCAGGGAAGAGCCCTGAAAATGGTTATCCAATACCTAGTGGTCAGCCCTGAAGTTATATACATACAAGTAACATTATACAGACTTAGCAGTTTATATTTCTATATTTAGGTGAACACACATACATAACAACAATTAAAGAAATAGAGGGCATGAATTTGACAGAGAGCAAGGGGTAGGTACATGGGAACTGTGGCGGGCCACAAGAATATATTATTATTATTATTATTATTATTATGTATTATTATTATTGTCTATTAAAGCTATACTTTGACTGGCCAAGGGTCTGTCAAAAGGCAAGCCATTTATTATGAATATTTGCTGTTATCCAGCTTTTAGTATTTCAGCTGTCTTCTGGTACAAAATTCTTGCATGCCCAAATATTCCCAGACCAATTGTCAAACAGTTCAGCTCCTCAGACCTGCTGAACTTCTAGGTAACTAACTCCCCCACTGAGCCTTGGAAACAAGCTGGCTGGAGATGTATAGCTTTGTTTCTTGTGCTAATAAAGCTCAGACCATTCCCTTGCCTTGAGGCCTAAGTGGCTCTCCAGAGCAATTGACTGAGAACAAAAGATGTTTTTACATATCAAGGTGGAAGGTAGAGCAACCTTCCAGAGGAGGCAGGGAACCTCAGTGGCCATGGGGAGAAGAAATAGGTGTTTTCTGTAGAGGCAGACAGAACGACATGACCAGGGACAAGGGAAGAACACAGAGGTTTTGTAGATGGTAAGGCAGAACTCTTGTAGAGTTCATCAGAGCCAGGAGTAGAGAGCAAGTAGAGATGGAGAGCTAAGAAACAGGACAAAGATGAGGCTGGAAGCACAAGAGCTTAGCTGTTAGCAGCACTATGAGAGGGCAGGAAATGAGTGGACAAAGAGGACTGAGTGTCAGGACGGAACTGAAGCTGTGTAGACAGGATTTCATCCCAGAGAAATAAAGTAGAGGGACAAAGAGCTCTGTGTATCTAGGTTTATTCCTGCCCTGAATGCCTGACGAGCTGTAGCTGAACTGATAGAATTTTGTCATAGAGGAATAAAGTTAACAGACATAAGAGCAAAGTGTATGTAGATTTTCCCCCCCAGATATCCCATGCTGGACATAGCGGAAATCCCCAGACCCTGAGTAAGCCATAGAGAAGGGCTGAAGGAAAGGGAAGGGAAATACGATGTATTTTAATTTTTAGAAAGTAAAACACATATTTTTTAAAGAAATCAGCTAAAGTATTTTTATACCCCAACCATACCAGTAGTCAAAAATGTGAATTTTCATTTGCCCGATTTAAAGGATTCAATTTTCTTTTCTGTAACTGAAAATGAAGGTAAAAGACATACATGTGGGAAAAGTCACTCAGTTATTTAAATTCAAAGCATTTAATGTTCAATGAATGACATATAAGGTACTTAATTCTACCTATGGTCAAGGTCAGAGGCACAGAGGGCTGGAGACATGGCTCAGTTGACAAACTGCCCGTCATGCAACCGTGAGGACCTAAGTTTGAATAATGAGAATGCACATGAAAGCTAGCCTTGGTTACTGCAGAACTGGGGGGGGGGGGGCGATGGTGTTGGGGAGGGCCATCAGGGAGAATCCAACAGTGAGCTCTGAGGCTCAAGGAGAAACTGTCTCAGACACAAATTGGAACGTTATCTAGGACAACACCCACCTGAAATCACCTCTAGCTTCCATAAACATGCAGACATGTAACCCCACACACACATGCACACAAGTACCCCCCACATATGCACATATGTCCCCCCCAAACTTGCACACATGTAACCCCACACATGCACACATGTATCACACACACACACACACCTCACACAAACATGTACACATGTACCCCTCCACGCTCACACATGTATCACATGCACACATGTACTCCCCACATACATGCACACAGACACACAAATACAAAAAGAAAAAGAAAGAAATTAAAGGGGAGTGTAAGGGAGTAGAGAGAGAGGGAAAGTGGGAGGAAGTAGAAAAATCAGAGAAACCGTACAAATAATGAGTATAGTCTTTGCAGAACTATAAAATCCACCATTTTCTGCCCCAGAGAAAAGCAAGGAGACCTAAAGTTCTGAGGATTCTGCTCCTCAGTCTCCTCCCTCTAGTCTGAGCTGCAGTGGCTCCTGAATACATGGGACTTGGAGTAGTTACATGAACCCTGGAGGTAAGCAGCCAAATTACACAGCCCAATTATCGCCTTTTATCTCAGAGAGGAGGTGCAGCCTTGACTAATCCAGGATAAGAACACAGCCTGCTGGGCCCTCTGCCACCCTCGTGCCTCTCTAGGTGCTCTGCTTAAGGAAGAGCAGCTTCTTCCTCCCGGAAACCCTGGCAGGCCCGCCACTCCTGAGAGTGTGGTTTCTGTCATTGAACCTCACTGATGACAGACCCCCATAAATGAGTGCAGAGATGTCATCGTCTGTTTTCAAGTGCTTCTGCTCTACTCTCAACTTCCCCGGCTTCCTTAAAATCAGCTCATTTCAGAACATGAAACTATCCTGAATACGTCTTGGAATCAAGTTCAAAATTAATATTACAAATACATACAATGCTCATCATGCACATTATGTGTTAAGATATCAGTAAGTGCAGGGCATGCCTATGGCAAACTACCAAAAACATAATTATTTCAGTTCTTATATTACAGAAAAGTTCAATTATCCAAAGTATAGTCTACACCTGGGAAATAAAGAATAAATATTGAAAAGGCCAAATTGGCACTGGGGAGAGAGTTGAGTTGGTAAACATAAGGGCCTGTATTCAGATCATACATGTCTGTAATCCTAGCAGGCAAAGACAGGCAAATCTCCAGAGCTTGCTGCTCTCCAGCTTCAGGAGAGACCACATCTCCAACAATGTGATGGGTAAGGTTGACACCAGAGGTCAACCTCTGAGTCCACGTGAATGCTCTCACACACAAACACACACGTAAATATGCTCCACACCAAAGAGAGAGGAAAATAAAGGCAAAATACACAGAGATGACACTTTACTCACAGAAGGACAGCTCAAAGTTCTTTTCTTTTTTTTTTTTTTTGGTTTTTCGAGACAGGGTTTCTCTGTGTAGCTTTGCGCCTTTCCTGGAGCTCACTTGGTAGCCCAGGCTGGCCTTGAACTCACAGAGATCCACCTGGCTCTGCCTCCCGAGTGCTGGGATTAAAGGCGTGCGCCACCACCGCCCGGCTCAAAGTTCTTCTTTACACACACAGTTATAAACAGTGTGGCTGTCCACGCTCCCAAGCTACAGTAGACTATCAGAAGTGACAATGTGAGTGAGGCCTGCTGAGATGGAAGACAGTGACCCTGATAGCATGATAGCATAGTACCATGCCCCATCCAGGGACGTGAGTACAGCTGGAGAAGTGTGAAAGCCTACTATCAGAAACTTTGTCTGGAAAATGTCTTCCCATCAAGGTCACACTGGCCCCGTGGTGCTACACAAACAAGCACTTTGGCTGTTCATTTTCTCATAACTTTGGAAAACTTTGGGTTCACATTTTTGTTTCTGATGGTGAAGCTTAACTGAGATCCCTACAATAACGCTTCCAGAATACTTTGTCTTTACTGAGTAGGCAGTTCCCATAGTATTTCTCGTTCCCACAGTACTTTCCTGTGTATGTGGTGATGAACATCCACCCATACGTCTATATCCGCAGGTCACGTTTTTAAAGTCTTTACCTAATGAAACTCAACAGCTCACAGGTTTCTATTTCACAGGCTTTGCTCTAAATTCCAATTCAATGATCCTATTATTTTTATTATATATTCTAAAAATTGCAATTGCCAAAATATAGAAATATTTAAATGATTTAAATTGGGTGTAAAAGAATAGGCTCTTTTCCAATGGAAAGAGATTCTTGATTGAATTCACAGGAACAACTCATGTGCCTGGGTGCCAGAAATGCCAAAGTGGCATTTCAATATTTGCTTGACTAAATAATCAGTTGAGTGTTTGGCATTGTTCAGATACAATATTTAAGTTATCAAAATGTACATAAATACATACACATGGGCAAACATGAACAATCTTCCTACAGAAAATCCTGACCACCTAGATTTAAAGAACATTCATAGCTTTGTGGAATCACTTCCAGTGGAGGTGAAAACTGGTCACAGCACCAGCTGGCACATTCCTAAACCTTTCAAGTTTTCCAATGGCCTCTCAGACACTCTGGGATTTTCATAAACAAAAAGCATAATATTTGAAATAGTTTATGTCATTCAAATATATTTCATGATTAATGCAAAATGCTTTGCACATGTAAGTATGGTACAATAAATTCTATTTTTTAAAAGTTCTTAAATTGTTTTAATCATCAAAGTTTTCTAATTGCTTGCCTCTTTGTGATTTTTAAGTCATTTAATCAAATGGCTTTTACAATTAATGCAATATGCTTTATGCATACAAGTATGATTCTACTTTTCAAAACTTCAATTGATTGCCTATCAAAATACATACAGTTACCAAATTATGCTAAGATCTTAAGAAAAAACACTATCTGTCCCATTAACTGTCTAACACAACACTGTCTAACACAACTGTCTAACACTAACACAACATACACAAGATGAAACTCATTGCTAACATTCCATAACTAAAGGTCTCTCAAAAGACCTTCAATTTCTGCTGTCTGAATGCATCAATATGCAGTGCTGTGGTTTTTGCTTTCAAAGCAAAACAACAGATTTGTGTAAGAGTGATCATTTCTGCTATCAAACAGCACTGCATAATCCAGACAACCTTGGATTGGAAGTCTGGAGAAATCCTGCCAAGTTCCTCCTACAGGTTTATCTTATACTCACAGATAAAGCTACTTTCATGTGGTTTTCCTTATTTATTAATGACCTTGGTATAAAATTAAAAACAGTGTAAAACTCTGGGCAAAAACCAACGAAGTGGGAGGTTTCAAATGTGGCATGTCTTATGGAAAATACTCAGCATTGCAGGGCTTGTATGATCTATATACACCACCAATATCCACTGTGAATGAGATAGAAAGCCATATTCATTTTCCAGCTGGACACAGAGCCTCTAAATAGTAAGGCAATCCTCCACTGCTCATATGTCAGCTTTCCCCTGAAAGTAGCCTGATAACCCCATGGACCAAAAACACAGATTTTTCTACCTCAAAGCACTGGAACATTCAGACAGCCCTGACCTAGAGTTGAGAGAAGTGGAGACTCACAATACCTGCCATATTCAGTCCTTCTACTCATGGGGTTAATCAATGGAAAAGAGAAACAAACTTTCTTCATTTCCCAGAATGCTTTAGTGTTTGAGGCTTTCATGCAAACCCACAGCTCCTCATACATGGAATGGTTTTCTCCTGGCCTGGACATTCACACTATTACTAAGTGCTTGCGGAAGCACCCAGTCAACATCGTCTGCACACATGAGTAAAGGCCTCAACAACTGGTGTTTTCAAGACCACAGTAAATTTAATCTTCACCTAGGTTAGAAACCAGCACTATGAAGAGCAGTTTTATAAACCCAGCGTGCCTGGAATCACAACACTGGGGAGGTGGACCAGGAAGCAGAAGGATCACTAAGTCCAGGTTAGCATGAGCCATGTAGAAAACCTTGCTTTAATTTTGCCCTCCCCTGTAAGGACTGGTAGTGTCTAGACACATTTGCTCCTGTGTAGGAAGAGGAATTACAACCTCTCTTTCTGTCTCTAGAGTCTCTAAACTGCCAACACAAGGAAAGCAAGAAACTCTCAAGAGTTGGGCATGTAATTCTGCCATTCCTACCAGTGAGGCCAAAGCTCCTCTAAAGAGACCTATCTGACTTATTCTGATCAAAGGATTTTTTTGTATGTTCTGGTGGCTAGGGTGATGTAGGAGAACACAGTTATTGTCCATTGAAACGTCCTCAAAAGCAACTGGGGCAGAGACCCCTGATTGATCATACACTACGCAGGCCCCTAGAAGTCCAGGTAAGCCACCTGCCAGAGGGTCTCCTCAACTCTCTCAGTGCCCCACCCAACCCTATCCCCAATCCCTCCATCCCTCCTCTTGCCACAGCCCAGCCCTCAACTTAAGGAGAGACACCCTGCTCAACCAGAGGCCACACCTGCCAAAAGAACAGAGAAAACAGAAAACAAAGAACAAACCATCCTTTCAACAAAGACAAACTCAGAAATCATCACCAAGACCTATAATCACCCCAAACTACATGCTAGTGTAAGGACATAATCAACAATAGCCAAGGCAATAGGTCACCACCAAAGAATATTTTACAACAGCAAGCCCTGAATATTCCAACACAGCTGAAGCACAAGAAAAGGACCTTCAAACCAACTTTATGAAGATGATAGAGGTCCTTAAAAAGGAAATGAATAAATCCCTTAAAGGAATTGAGGAGAAGACAATCAAAAGAATCCAGGGAAACACAAACAAACAAAAAAATTGGAGGAAATGAATAAATAACTTTTAAAAGGCTAAGACAGTCAATTTAAAAAACAAACAAACAACTGAAGGAAATAAATAGAACTGTTCAAGACCTGAAAATGGAAATAGAAACAATAAAGAAAATATAAACTGAGGAAATCCTGGAAATGAAAAATCTAGGTAAGTGAACAAGAACTACAGAGGCAAACTTCACAAAGAGTACAATAGAGAAAAGAGAGAATCTCAGGCATGGAAGATGCAACAAAAGAAATGGATACATTAGTCAAATAAAATGTTAAATCTGGAAAATTCCTAACACAAAACATTGAGGAAATCTGGGACACCATGAAAAAAACAAATATAAGAATAATAGAAATAGAAGGAGAAAAATACCAGCTCAAAGGCCCAGAAAATATTTTCAACAAATCATGAAAGAAAATGTTCCTAACCTAAAAAAGAGCATGCCTAGAAAGGTACAAGAAACATACAAAACACCAAATAGATTGAACAAGAAAAGAAAGTACCCTCACCAAATAATAAAACACTAAACATACAGAACAAAGAATATTAAAAGCAGCAAGGGAAAAAGTTGCAAGTAACATATAAAAGCAGACCTATTGAAATTATACCTGATTTCTCAAGGGAGACTCTAAAAGCCAAAAGGGCATGAAGAGACGTGCTGCAGTCTCTAAGAGACCACAGATGCCAGCCCAGACTACTATAGCCAGCCAAACTTTCAATCACCATAGGAGGAAAAAAACAAGATAGTCTATGATAAAGTCAAATTTAAATAATATCTATCCACAAATCCAGCCTACAAAAGATACTAGAAGGAAAACTCCAACCCAAGGAGGATAACTACACTGATGAAAATACAGGAATTAAATAATCTCCATCAAATAATCACCAGCCAAACCAAAAGAAGGGAACCCCACACACAGACACACATATCACCATCACCACAATCAACACCACCAACAACAAAGTAACAGGAATTACAATTATAGGACATTGATATCTCTCAATATCAATGGATTTAATTCCCCCAATAAAAACACACAGACTAACAGAATGGATGCAAAACAGGATCCATCCTTCTGCTGCATAAAAGAAATACACCTCAACATCAAAGACAGACATTATCTCAGAGTAAAGGGTTGGAAGAAGGTTTTCCAAGCAAATGGACCTAAGAAACAAGCTGGTGTAGCCATTCTAATGTCTAACAAAATAGACTTCAACCCAAAACTAATCAAAAGAGTCAGGGAAGAACACTTCATACTCATCAAAAAAAAAAAAAAAAAAATCTACCAAGATGATCTTTCAATTCTTAATATCTATGCCCCAAATGAAAGGGCACCCACTTTTATAAAACATTACTAAAGCTTAAATCACACACTGATCCTGATGCATTGATAGTGGGAGACTTAATACCCAACTCTCACCAATGTAAAGGACATCCAGCCAAAAACTAAAAGAGAAATACTGGAGCTAGCAGATATTATGAACCAAATGTACCTAATAGATATCTACAGAGCACTTCACCAAAACTCACTTTCTCCAAAACTGACCACATACTCAGTCACAAAGAAAGTCTCAACAGACACAAGAAAACTGAAATAACTCCCTGCATCCTATCAGACCACCATAGATTAAAGCTGGATTTCAGGAAGCCTACAAACTCATGGAAACTGAACAACTCTCCACTGAATGAAAACTGGGTCAAGATAGAAACAAAGAAAGAAATTAAGAACTTTCAGAATTCAATGAAAATGAATACACAACATACCCAAACTTTTGAGACACTATGAGAACTGTGCTAAGAGGAAAGTTCATAGAACTAAGTGTCTACATAAAAAATGTTGGAGCCGGGCAGTGATGGCGCACACCTTTAATCCCAGCACTCGGGAGGCAGAGCCAGGCGGATCTCTGTGAGTTCGAGGCCAGCCTGGGCTACCAAGTGAGTTCCAGGAAAGGCACAAAGCTACACAGAGAAACCCTGTCTCGAAAAACCAAAAAAAAAAAAAACATGTTGGGAGATCTCACACAAGCAACCTAACAGCACACCTGAAAGCTCTAAACAAAAAGAATTAAGCACACCCAAGAGTAGTAGATGGTAGGAAATAATCAAACAGAGAGCTGCTGAAATCAATAAATTAGAAACAAAGAGAACAATACAAAGAATCAATGAAATGAGTTGGTTCTTTGAGAAAAATCAACAAGATAAAGTATTTCCAAACCAACTAAAAGATGGAGAGAAAACATTCAAATTAACAAAATCAAAAACAAGAAGGGGGACATAACAATAGACACCAAGAAAATCAGGAGAATCAAATGGGCATACTTTAAAAACCTGTACTCTAATTGGAAAATGGATAATTTTCTTGATAGATACCATTTACCAAAGTTAAATGAAGATCAAATAAACACTATAAATAGACCTATAACCCCTAAGGAAATAGAAGCAGTCGTTATAATCTCTCAAGATAAATAGATGATAGATAGATAGATAGATAGATAGATAGATAGATTTTTAAAAGGCCAAGGCCAAACAGTTTTAGCACAGAATTCTAACAGACTTTCAAAGAAGAGGTAACGCCAATACTCCTCAAATTATACCACAAAATATAACAGAAGGAACATTACCCAATTCATTTAATGAGGCCAGAGTTACCCTAATACTCCAAACTACACAAAGATTTAACTGAGAGAATTTCAGATAAATTCCCCTTATGAACACAGATGAAAAATACTCAACAAAATACTTGCAAACCAAATCCAAGAACAAATAAAAAGATTATCCACCATGACCAAGTAGGCTTCATTCCAGAGATGCAGGGATCTCATATGGAATGAGATCAACATATGGAAATTAGTCAATGTAAACCACCATAAAAAAGAAACTGAAAGACAAAAACCACGCGATCATCTCATTACATTCCAAAAAAACCTTTGGCAAAATCCAACACTCCTTCATGATAAGTCTTTGAGAGATTAGGGATACATGGGACATACCTAAACATAATAAAGGCAAATCACAGCAAGCCAATAAGTCAACATCAAATTAAGTGAAGAGAAACTCGAAGCAATTCCACTAAAATCAGGGATAGGACAAGGCTGTCCATTCTCTCCATATAGTACTTGAAGTACTTGAGCAATAAAGACAACTGTAGGAGATAAGGATGCAAATTAGAAAGGAAGGAGCCAAAGTATCATTATTTGAAGAAGATATGAGAATATATATAAGTGACCCCAAAAATTCTACCAGGGAACTCCTTCCTACAGCTGATAACGAATTTCACCAAAGTGTCCAGATACAACATTAACTCAAAACAATCAGTAGCCCTCCTATATGCAAATGGAAAACAGACTGAGAAAGAAATCAGGGAAACATCACCCTTCACAATAGCAGCAAATTATATAAAATATCTTGGGGTAACTCTAACCAAGCAAGTGAAAGACCTGCATGATAAAAAAATTTAAAAAATAAAATAAAAATAACCTTCAAGAATTTGAAGAAAGAAATTGAAGAAGATATCAGAAGATAGAAAGATCTTCCATGCTCATGGATTGGTAGGATTAACATAGTGAAAATGGCCATCCTACCACAAACAACCTACAGATTCAACACGATCACCATCAAAATTCCAACACAATTCTTAGCACACCTTGAAAGGACAATACTCAACTTCATATGGAAAACAAAAAACCCAGGACAATTAAACAAGCCTGTACAATAAATGAGCTTCCCAAGGTATCACCATCCCTGATTTCAAACTCTACTACAAAGCTGTAGTACTAAAAACCACATGGTATTGTCATAAAAACAGATGTCGATCAATGGAATCAAATTGAAGACCCAGACACAAATCCACACACCTGTGGATACCTGATTTTTGATGGGCTCAACTAAGCAGGGGTCATGGGAGCTCACAGAGTGGGGTGGCAATTGGAGAGCCTTCATGGATCTATTCTAGGTTCTCTGCATATATGCTATGGTTGTTCGCTTGGTATTTGGGGTAGACTCCTAACAATGGGAATGGGGGTATTTCTGACTCTGTTGCCTGTTCTTGGCATTCTTTTTCTCCTACTGGGCTGCCTTGCCAGCCTTGATGTGAGGGTTTGTGCCTAGTGTTATTGTATCTTATGTCATGCTGATGCCTGTTCTTTTCTCAGGAGAGACACTGGTGGGTGGGGGAGCTGTGGAGAGGGGAAGTAGGGGAGAAATGGGAGAAGTGGAGGTAGGGAAAGCTTCAGTCAGGATGAATTGTATGTGAGAAGATAAAATAAAGAAAGAAGGAGGGAAGGAGGTGGGGAGGGAGGGAGGGAGAGAGGGAGGAAAAGAAATGGGCTCAAAGGAAGCAAAGGGATCATTTATGTGACCCTCTTGTTTTTAGAGAAAAGAAGACAATACAATAAAGGCTATTGTTTGTTCTATATTTCCCTTCTCTTTTTATGATAACCAACAATGTATGACACTGGAATTAAAATAAAAAACTTTTATTAATTGTTTGTTTACTGATAATGCTGAGTGGATAAACTGTCTCTGATCAACAGAGAAAAGCTGTTGCTAAAAAGAACCTGAGTAATCCAAGGTATCCAGGACCTGAGCTAGAATCCTGTTTTTAAAAAAAGCAAAGATCCTCCAGCTTCATCTGCAAGCAAGACTTGTAAAGAAGACACCTGCACCTCCTCAGAAACTTCAGCTTAATGTCAGATTTCAAGAGTCATGTAATAAAACCCACCCTTTCAATGCTTGGGGTCCAGTTTGTAAAGATTTATAGCTAGGAGTAGCTAGCTATTTGTGGACTCTAATTATAAATCTGAAGCACAATAAGCAACTTTGATAAGTTGGCCAATGCCTTAATATTGAAATGCAGTAAATGTTGAATCTACTTCATTTTTGAAAACAGAACTCTCACCCTCTATAAACTAGGAAGAAAAGGAAACTTACCCTTTGAACATGGAAGTACACCCATGTTTAAAGATCTGGGTTAGTTTTGAAGATATGTGCCTTTGTGTGCTGATTCTGTTGTTTTTCAAAAGGCTATAAGAAATGATTATAAGAACTTAGAGATAAAATGTTATCTAAAATTTACCTGTGCATTCTACTTGGAGATTACATCAACTATGCAACCAAAGGAAACTAATAGATAAAGTTCAAAGACTCCAGAGTTTATAACTGAAAGCATGAGAGAATTTAAAGATGTTGGAGGCACAGTCAGCTGAGATGTTTTCAGGAAGATTTCTTCAGTATGCATGGGTGTGGTTGTGGGAATGCAACACCCTGCAGGCAGTTTACCTGTTTCAGCTGCCACAGTTCAAACCACCTTCTCACTTGCTTTCACCAGCTTTTTGTTCATGCAAAAATATGCAAGAGCTTAATCCACAGCACTCATATTTCACACCAACCCCAAACAGAGTGGCTCTGGAAATGACTCAGTCAATCTGCAATTCAGGATTAACTTCCTGGCTGGTTCTTATCTGTTCATACACCAATGATTACAACAAATTGTGTGTGGATTTGAAAGTAGAGGGAAGTAGTTTTACCATCCATATCAAAAATTAATTTGTAATGGCAGAATAAATACAAGCTACCAATGCCCAAGTTTACAGGTTGATGATCCGGAAATATCTCATTGTGCCACTTCATTTTCCAATTAATTACTGAAATAAAAATGCAATGCAAATGTGCTTGAATCACACTGTGGTAAGGATATCAACTCTTAGCAGAAGTGCCATTACTTAAAAATGAAAATATTTAGACACAAGAATTGAACTACATATGAAATTTTTCAATAATAGTACCATTACAATAGATTTATAGTTAAATTATTATACTGTTATATTTTTAAAATCATTTGTTTGGCCCACCAAATTTAGCTAAATTCAGGTAACGATGAGTCCCATCTGATATCATCTTTAAAAGCATTTGACAAAAATCAACATCTTTTCAAAAAAGGAAGCCAACGGATTAGAGAAGAAATGCACTTCAGCACAATAAAGGGCAGCATTACAACCATTCTCAGCAGAGAAGTGTAAACGCTTTCCTCTAAGATGCCCACGCTCATGACTGTTTATCACAGGACCGAAAGTCTTGCCCAGGTACAAATAAGAGACATCCTATTAAGAAAGGAAGAAATGAAATTGCCTGGATTTGCTGGCATGTAACATGATTTTTATAGAGACATTTCTAAAGTATCTACAAAAACATGTTAGACCTGGTAATCAGATTAGGTGACCTTGAAGGACATAAACCCAGTGACCCCAAATAAGAAACATTTCTATTAACTACTAGCAGCTATTCAACAAAGAAATTAAGGGGGAGGGGAATCCCATTTATACTAGGAAAAACAATAACAAATAGCAAAAAGAGCTATATAAATTTAAAGAAAGAGGATCTGGTAAAATGGTTCAGTGGGTAGCAGCACTTGCTAAGCAGGCATAAGGACCTTAGTTCTAATCTCCATCACCCACATAAAAAGCCAGATATATCCCAGCACTGGGGGGATACAGCAGAGGTGGGATACAGAAACAGATGGTGATAGCCTAACTCCAGGTTCAATAAGAGACCCCGTCTCAGGGAAATAACGAGAGGGATACAGTATAACTCCTAATGTCCTTCCTCCAAACTCAGTATAGGAACACATCTGTGCATGCACCACCACATACATACACACAATTAAGGAGGTAAAGGGTCTGTATATTGAAAACTATAAAACATTAATGAAATAAATTGAAGAAAAATAAAGGTAAACTAAAGGATATTCTATAATCATGGATTGGAACAATTAATACTGTAAAACCACTATAAGCTTTTGAAAGAATCAACATAATCTTTACCAAAATCTCAATGTTGTTTTTTCAAAGAAATGGTCAAAAAAATCTAAAATTAAAATGAATATATAAATGATCCTGAATATCCAAAACAATATTTAAAAAAACAAAGCTAGAGGTATCACATTCAATTTTAAAAAATATTATAATAAAAACAACATAGTACAATAAAAAACTTTTTAAAAGACACATTGACCAATGGAACAAGATAGGAAACTCCAAGAATAGACACACATATTTGATCCACTGATTTTGTTTTCAGAGCTGATGATCAAACTCAGGACCTTGTATTCAGTACACAAACACTCTGCCACTGAGTCGGAAGAGACAGAAGGAGTAGGCAGAGGCAGAGGCAGGATGGCCACAGGCACTAACAAAGTATTGTGTATCTCAAAATAACTAAAAAGGCAAGCTTCAAATGTCCCAACACAAACATGATTTGTGAGCTGGGTAATGGATATGCTATTTAGATTGATTTAACCATGCCACATTGTATATACAGTATCAACCCACCACATTTTACCCAATAAATATATACAATAATATTTGTAAATGAAAAGAGTAATGTCTTAAGCATAATAAGATAAAAAATGAACTGTAGTTCTTTATTTAAATAACCATTTTGTAAGTGAATTACTTGTCCCTCAGTATTTTTTTTAAGAAGTTTCCTTAAAATAGTACACAGAGTTACTTCTCAAGCTCATTAAAAGCTAATCAAGAAATGGAAAAGTCATTAAGTTTACCTTCCCATTAACCCATGGTGGCCCCTGAAGACAAGTATGATGAAGAGTGACCCAACTCAAGACAGCAGCAACCAATTGTCTTTCTAAATGACTTTGGGCTCTTACGGAGAGCTGTAGGGCCAAGTTGCCAGCAGCCATCAGGGCACCACAACAGGGGACTGGCTTCTCCCAGCCACCTCTCAACGTGAACAACAAAGAAACCTGCAGCTTTGAATCCCCCCACCACCCCCTTTTCACTCAAAAGAACACTGGATACACTGGAAGGCAAGCTTCCAGAGTCAGCTTCAGCACTAGAGAGAAGGTTAGGATGAAATGGAACCCAACAGGTAAATCCCCAGGCACAATATTGAAAATTTACCCTTTTGTGTCACTGCTAAAACTGGCTGCCGCCTCCACCCCTGCTTGGAGCTGGCTGCCCACAGACTCTAGAGCAGATTTCAAATAAAATGATAAATTTCAGATATCTTGAATAGAAAAATGACAGTTGATAAAAACCAATCACGTCCACTCCAACCCAACCATAGATAACACAGAACTATGGGGGGAGTTAGGCTTTTTTATTTTCTTTAAGAAATGATTTCTTTTTCAGGTTCAAAGTGATTTCAGAACCAAGATGCAGAAAATTAAGCCTCTTCCAAAAGGTTTAAAAGTGCTAGTATAATGTTGCCTCAGCAAATACAGTGGGTGTTCCGCTTTCTAGCCTCCAGACAGTGCACATTTTAAACAGGCACACTTAAATGACCCAGAAAGACATCTCCTGCAGTGCAAGTACATCCTGTTGGAATATGGCTGAGACTGTGGAGAAGAGGCTGATAGGTTCTGAGTAGGGAAGGAATCATTTGCTGCATTTTAAATGCAAATAAAGGTCACAGATTGATGCCACCACCTCCAAACCGACAGAAAATTTTAAAAAATTTTCAAGATAAAGGTACATGCACAGGTCCTTAAGCAAAAACCACGGAGTCTGTTTAGGGACATGAAATTTCTTTGTTGTGTTTAAATATTCATTTCTTCCTATACATAAGCTATTCACTGGATTTCAAAATCATCTGGAAGCCATGCCACAAATGATCCCTGGTAGGAAACAGCAAACAGCTAGGAAAACGTTCAAGGACAGAGTCAATGAATCTATTTCTATCCAACAGAGTACAGATTTCACCCTGGCAACTCAGCAGCCCAAGATGGACAGTTCACCTCTCCTCCCTACCCTCACACCCAAGCACCTTCAGGCTATTTAAGATAAAATAAATATGGGGAGAGTGGAGACGAAACGCATGATGATTATCCCGGGGAAATGTCAGGTCTCCTACCTACCCATACTTAGCCTGTACTCCCCTTCCTAATACTGCTGGAGAGCACCTCTGAATTCACAGGGGTCTGCTGAGTTCCCGAGGAAAGCAGTTTCCCAGCGCGTACTGACCCACCGTTCATGCCACTGTAGACATTTCGGTGATGGGGTGCTGAGTCCTCTTGAGCCTGCCGTCGGAGGGTACCCTCCCTGCTGCCCCCGCCGCTGCCTCCACCGCCACCTACGTGCTTGTGATCAGGGCTGCCCCCGTAATGTTGTTTGAGATGCTCTGGACTTGTTCCCCTGGCTCTGGGGAGGTGCTCCAGGCTCCCACCGAGGGCGTGTTTCTGGAGATGCTCAGGGCTCCCTCCGCTGTGCCTGGCATGTTCTGGGCTGCCCCCCGGTCTGTGCTTCTGGAAATGTTCAGGGCTTCCACTCAACACGTGTTTGGGCAGCATTTCCGGGCTGCTCCCTGAATGTGGGTGCCTCTGCTGCTCCGGGCTGCCTTTGCACAAGGGCTTGTGGTGCTCAGGGCTAGGTCCTTTCAGTGCTTTGGGGTGATCTGGGGTCCCAGAAGCCCTGGGTTTGTGCAGATGTTCAGGGCTGGAGCTCCTGTGTTTGGTATGCTCTGGACTGCCCTCGCTTCGGGGCTTCTGTAGATGCTCAGGGCTGCCCCCACTGGCATGGTGTTTGTGGTGGTCAGGACTGTCGGTGCTGCCGGTGCTGGAGGTGCTACTGCCATCACCCACATCCCGCACATAGGGTGCGGCGGAGGCCACCAGTTGGCACAGGCTGGCCTGGCTGTCGATGGAGCAGCGGCTGCCGGCACATCCTGCGCCCTTCTCCTCATCCAGCAGCACACAGAGCTCCTTCAGCTCCATGTTCTCCTTTACCACCTCCTCCTGCTTCACCTCCAGCTCCTTCAGCTTCTGCAGATACAAGGCCACCTCCTTGTGCATCACCCCAGCCGTGTAGCGACCCAATCTCTGCCACTCCCGGGACACCCTTTTGCCTTTCTGCCGGTCATCATCCAGGAAACAGCACAGGTCCCTCAGTTCCTGGTTGTCCTCCTGGAGTTTCTGGTTAATATCCTGAAAAGAGAGACGGGAGTTCAATGGAGGCAAACAGAAGAGGTGGCACCGCGCCTAGACCTTTGCAGGGAAAGCCCCAGAACCGGAGAATCCTTACATAGGTTCTCAACATGTGGGTCACAACCCCTTTGGCAAACTTCTAGCTCTAAGAGCATTTACATTATGATTCATAACAGTAGCAAGATTACAGATATAAAGTAGCAATGAAAACAATTTTATGGTTGAGGGTCACGACAACATGAGGAACCATATTAAGGGGTCACAGCATTAGGAGGGTTGAGAACCACTGTACGCCAGGTAAGAGACCACAGAAAATTGAAAGATTGCAGATATCCATGAAGTTAAACTACAGGTACTGGTTATGTTCCCTAAAGCATACTCTAACAGTTATTTTATTCAGTTTCTCACCCCAGAGTTTAGGGGATAAAAATTATGACCCTTTTACAGAAGAACCTGGGCCTCCAGGAGCTTGATTCTGCCAGCAGCTAGGGAGCAGCCTTGGCAGGAAATTAGTGCCCTACACTTCAGAGACAAAGATGGTGGCATGGTGGCTTACACAGGTAATCCAGCAACCTGGGAGGCAGAAGCAGGAGCCTCCATAGGACTTCAAAGCTATTCTATCCAGGCCACACCATGAGTTTCATGCCAGTGAGAGAGAGAAAAAGGAAGAGAAGAGGAAAAGAAAGTTGTTTATGCCTTGTGACTGTGGAAAGGCTGAGGCAGCATTTCTTTAAAAAGCTGCTGTGAAGTTTTCAGACTCAACAGGGTATGAGCTGTCCATTCCCCCAACCCCTGGGGAAAAGCACAGTGCCCCCTGGTGGCAAACTAGTCCACTGTATCCACCCTTACTGACCATAACCACTGGGAATTCACCCAAGCTCAACATTTACCATAAACCAGAGCTGCTGCGATTATAATACTCCTCCCCAAACTGCACCCTCAGCAAATGCCACCTCCACCTTTTACTCTTTATAAGAACACGGGGTCGTCCCTCCGTATCTTCCCCACCACCTCTCCTTGGAGCCAAACAAATCTTTGGAGTTTGGACCTCCAAAATTTAAACTTCTTACTCCCACCATGAATCACATTGGTAGCTTCCCAATGCCTTTAGGATACAGGGTTCCTCAAGTCTCACAGAGCTTCAAATGCTCTGTCTTTGTGCACTTCTCCAGCATGAATAATGATTCATTCATTCATTCATTCACAAAAAGTTAGTAGCCACGGACTATGCACTAATGCAAGTGTTAGAAATGTGTTCATGAACATTCAAGAAGCCCTAGAACCTAAGATCCTAAAGCTGCTCTAGTGAAAGTGGTAACAAAAAGCCAGTCCAGACCGTAGTACCATGTATGAAAAATGCTACGGGGGGGGGGGGGGGGGGGGGGGGGGGACGGACACACCCTGCCTTCATTTACCATCCCCTGTCTTTCCTCACTAACTCTAATACAAGCACTCCTTGCCAGAGTGGTCTTCAAAAGCACTTTCTGCATGTTGAGTCACTCATGAAACACCTCAGGTACCTCTCTTCGCCAGGAAAAATTAATAAATAAATCCCTTTTATACCCAATTATGCTTATGCATTCCAAGTAGAAGATATCTCCTTCTCGATATGAACTTACACAAAATGAGAGATTCCTCTGAGAAGTGTCCCCCTAGTACCATAACATCACCCATGATGAGATGACACTTCAATCCAATGCTTAACGCCTTTAGCATACTTGAGCGTTCACTAGACATCACCTTCATCACCTGCCTCATGTACAGTTCTGACAATGTGAAAATCAGATGTCTGAAGTTTCTGTTTATGTTTAGGGGGAAGCCTCACCTCAGTCCCACCTCTCTCTCCCCCTAGACCCCACCCCTGAGAAAGCCCGCCAAGCAGCTCCACTCCCAGAGGATATTTAAGGTATGGCCCATGGACTTCCCCTCCTGGTTACCCTCATGGCTTCTCCTCTTCCCCTGGGACCACCCAGGAATGCTCTGCTCAGATTAAACCTAGACTTACTGATTTACTGCACCTGCAGCCATGCTTTGCTACATGGACATATACAGTGGACACAGTATATATTTATGAACATCTCAGTGTCCATCTTCTTTAAAACTCTAGGTCTATGGACCAAACAAGCTACAGCTGTAGTTACCCAAAAGGAATTCCATGCTGTTTTCAGTTGGACCCTATTCTATTGGGATGTATAGTAGAATGCGGGTAAGTTATCACTTGATATTGATGGTTTAGAAGAATCAGAAGTTCTGGGTATTCAGAGAAAATGATACCAAACAAAATCAATCTTGATAAGCTTTAAAAATTAATCAACATTTAGTTCCACCAAGGCATTTGAGATGAAGTTCAAGCTGTGTTTTCTTCATCTGAGTGCATTTCCACCTGAAAACACTTGGATGTGTCTATGCTGTGGCTGTTCTTGACTTATCTAGAATGATAATGTACAGGATTGCTATTATCATAGGCTTTTCCTTAAGAACTGAAATGGACGCTTTCCAACATTCCAGAGTAGGTGGTCCAGCAGCGTGGGTCCATTTATGTCTTCCATAGCTCCTGCTTCCTATTCCTGTTCTTGAGAATATTATTTGCTTCCAATGTTGATCTATTTTCTTCACCTTTGATGGACAGATAAGCAACCAACTTGAACCAATAACCTTGTGAACTAGCTTCTTCAAATCTGGCACATTAAGATATAGACTTTCTTTAAAAAAAAAATGTTCTTTTAACATCTCCACAGGCCACAAGATATTACTCTCAGTGCCTAAAGTAGCCTTTTAAAAGTTTAAATCACTCAAGATTTCAACCTACTAAAAGCTGTGTCTCTGGTACAAGAAAATTGTTTTCATGTGGTTCTTTGTGTTCTCTGCAGATGTGGGGGGTTAAGGAATACAGTGATTTGAATGAGAATGTCCCCACCCCCAGGCTCTGAACAAACCTCCAATTGATGTTCCTATCTGGGAGATGGTTAGGAGGTATGACCTTGCTGGAGAAGTGTGTTACAGGAGGTGGGCTCACTCCTCCGCCTGTTATCTCCATTATCTGCTTTGTGCTCGCAGTTGAAGATATGAGCTCTCAGCTTCCTGCTCCTGCCACCAGTGCCTTATGGACTCTTATCTCCCTGGAATCATAAGTACAAATAAACTCTTTCTTCTACAAACTCCCTGGCCAGGGTGTTTCACACAGCAACTGAGCAAGTGATAAAATTAATAAGTGCAACACAGCTGTAGCTACTCAATTAATTCCTCCAGAGCAGTCCCCACCTGGACCAGGCTCAGCAGTACAAAAAGATGGTTTTCATTTCTTCACAGCACCACAACTCTAACAAAACCCTTCACCATGTCTTCCGGATCCACACACTGGACACAGAGAACATCCACTAAGCCTTTTCTAAACATTACTCTGTTGAGAAAGCATTCTCAACACATCGGTCTCTCTGTACATGTGCAATGTTTAATCTTCATAAAACCTCAGATACTATCAAAATCCCCATTTGGCAGATTGGAAGATTGAGGCTGAGAGGCCAACAGTTTCCCTAAGCTGACCAAATTGTACAGTGGCACTCCCACTTAACCACTTCAAAACAGTTAGATATGATTTTTAAAGTCAGGTTACAGGTGTTGTCATCCCAGTTACTCAACATTTGCAGTTTTCAAGAGTGCCAGGCCCTCAGAGGACCCCCAAATGGAATCACTTCCAGTTAAGACAAAAAATAAGAAAATATACCCATTGTTCATTCAATCAAGCATATTCTTGGCTCCCTATGGAATCCAAGGAAGCTCTCATCCCAACTGGTGAACAGAAGGGAGAACAAAAGGATTGGGGACTACCATGTTTACCGAAAGAAGGAAGCAGAATTTGCGATAGAAAATGACCGGTAAGGAGTTAGTGGTCTCCTGAGTGATGTGTGCTGTTAACATGGGCATGGCCATGTCAAGGGCCCTAATAACATGGCCCCACGAGAGTGGCAAACTCTCCCCAGGTGAGGCTCAAAAGGATGGCAAAGACTTCCTCAGGTACAAATATGTCAAAAATGTCAGTGTGTGCAGAAATATCACTGTAGTTTTCTCCCTTCCCCAGGTGTTCACAGCCTGAAGACTGCTCCCATACAAAAACACCTCCTGCAGAGATTAGCGAACCTTCCTCCTTGTTAAGCTACATATAATAACCTCACCTCTTCATTTCCCTATATACAATAACTCTGCCTCCTTGTTGAACTGTATATGACAAACGCACTGAGATTGAAGGATGCTGTGGCTCCACTCTTCCATCAGAGTGAGCTCGTCCCACCAGATCCCAGCTTCTCTGAGTGTGTCTGCATGTTGTCATTCCTTCATTCCCTGGTCACCACTAGTCAGGGTTCTGGAATCCAAGCCACAAAAGAACATCATAGGGACCAGCCTCAATCGCTTCTGAACTGGATAAGGAGGTAGCCTACAAAACCTTGTGATATCGGGGTAAAATTGCTTTAACTGACCCAATCTCTATTTCTCTAGATGAGGCCACTGGAGGGACTGACCAGATAATGTGGCCTGATACCACTCTCCGCCCTCTCTCCTAGACCTGCACACGTTGTGCACAGCCTAAAAGACCTTCCAAGGATTTCTTGAGTTATTAACATTAGTTCTTTATCTGAATGAAACCTTTAGGAAGTTAATGAAAAAACTTTTCCAATACACATTGTGTTTCAAACCAAGAAAGAAGAATAAACTAGAGCACCACAAACAAATCCTATTGCCCAGCCTTGCCTAAGATACCCAGCTCCTAGAGGCACATGGTTCTACACGGATGCTTTCCCCTGATGACAATAACTACCATATTTTGCAGTCAATTTCAGCATCAAACCTTTCCTCTACAGTGTTGTGCCTTATTTTCACAACACCTTTAGGAAGTAGATCTTATCATCCATATTTTATTAATCAACAAAACAAGGATCTGAGAAATTAATTACACAAGCTTGCCTCCCTGGTAGATGAAGGTCCTTACTTCCAAGACCATATTCCTTCTATTCTAGCCTTCCTCTCATTTCCCCTAGGAGTCTGGTACTTAATAAATAATCCATTAGTAATGAATTAAAACGAGAAAGATTTTGACTGTGGGAATATTCCTATCTGTTCCCACACTAGGGAGTGTGTGACACTGGGTTTGGACCTGAGGGAGTCATTTCCACTTGGGCTCACACAAAGGTGAGCCAGGAGCATCTGGCCCTTCCCATTCCTCAGTACTCCAGAATCCCAGAGCTGCAGAGCTGGGGCAATTAAGAAACAGTGGGAGAAGGGAGAGACAGGAACAGTTTGTGCCTGGAGGGAATTTGGTCCCTGGGGTTCCTACTTTGGTTTCGTTTGTGTCTGGCTTCCTATAAACAAAAGCAGAACAATGAGAGGAAGGAATACCAGAAGGCACCGGGCGAGCTGTGAGCAGAGGAAGTTTGCAGTGCACAGCGGCAGGGCGGTTCCCGGTGGGTCTGTGGCAGCCTGGCTAGCACATTAGAGCTCTCCAAAGATAAAAGAAAGTTCATGGGTTTGGGGGTAGACCTAGCTCAAAAACAAAGCATCACTAAGGACACTTACCGGCGCCTTCTACAGTGGTCCCCACCCACGCTTAATAAAATCAATGTGAAATCCGGAGTGACTAGCGCAGGGAAGGAAAGCAACTCCAGGTGACGCCAACCTTAGGCGAAGGAAATCATGGGAGCTAGTTAAGACTTGAAGGCAGAAATCAGGCTCACTCGCACACCACACACTCACACGGGCTTCTCGGGTCGAGCCCGATGCTTCCTTCTCTCCCGTCCCAGCAGCGGTGCCCTTTCTTTGCCCTCTGTTCACTAGAAAGCTAGTGGCGCCAGAGCAGCCACACTAGACCCCTAAAGGCGAAGACGCCTGGGGTGGCAAGCTCACTAGTCCTCTCCCGCGGGGGACTGTAACCTAATTCCTAACGTATCGACTTTCTAAGCTCTCTGTGCTCCCCGTATCCCTCCCTGAATTCTGGCACCCTTGGCTCTTGCTCCCCTAGTATCAGAAGAGTGAAAGAGAAAACCAGATGCCTGTAAGTCCCCAATATGAAGGGAGGCAAAAGCCTCTAAAGTTTGGAAAACTTTCTTAAGGGCTGGAGATGGGGACAAGGGATGCTACTAGGAGAAAGGGGAAGCTCACCTGTTGACCGAGGGGCGAAAGTTTGACTGCCTCCCCCTACCCCACCCCACCCCATCCCACCCCCGGTCCCACTCCCAGATCCCTGCCCCTACCAGCCCGGCCTTATCGCCAGGCAGGCCCAATGCTCACCTTGAGCCCTCGGATCTCGCCGAGATGCAGCTGCAGGCGGCGGTTGACCTCCCGAATGAGGTTGCTGTGGTCCAGCATCGCGCTCACCTTCTCGGCCTCCGCGCGCCGCAGGCTGCGGATCAGCTCCTCCTTGCTCCACTGCAGCAGTTCTTCGTCCGTCACTTTAGACAAATCCTCCACGCCCGGGGCTGCCGATACGCCCGCTGGAGCCGAGGGACAACTTTCCGCCGCCGGCGCCGCGCCTCCAGTTGCCTTCGACATGGTATCCGCGCGGCGGCAGGTGCGAGTGGGTGAAAGAGGCGAACTGACTGGCTAAGGCGCGGGCGCGGCTGGGCGGCCTCCGCCCACACCCCTGTGCGCTCCGAGAGTCAGCGGCACCGCCCGGGGACCGATGAGTGGGGACGGCAGGGATCGCGCTGCGCGGCCATCCTACCTCGCCATCCGCGCGCGCGCACCTGCCGAATCCCGGGGCTCGACAGCAGCCGCGGGTGGCTGCAGTGGTCCATCCCAACTCCACTCAAGTCCATGGTGAAGGGCGCCGGGGAGCGGGAGCGGGCGGGGACACCCAGAGGGCTCTGCCTCGGTCCCCTGCCCTCTCCTCCGCCCAGATCGAGACAGTCGCCACCCACCACCACCACCACGGCTCTCTGTCACACGCACGCACACGCCCTTCTCACCCCCCTTGCTCAGCCCAGGACTCCGCTGCTCTTCTAGCTGCCCAGGGCTTGCTGAGCGCTCGGCCTTCCCAGGAAGGCTCTAGCACGCCGCGCCGCTGCCCTTCCCGGTAGGCTCGGCGCCGCCGGCTGGATGTAGTCCTGCTGCGGCTGATCCTAAACTGTTCGGAGAAGCCTTGGGTTTTCAGAGCCCACCGGAAGAGGGGGAGGGCTGGGGAGCCGCAGGGGGAGGGGGCTGGCGCCCCGGGCGCCAGCATCCCGCAGCGCCTCTAGCAAGGGGTAGAAGCGGCTGCCACTCAGGCTGCTTCCCGGGACCCTGAGCACTCGATGCTCGGCAGCTAGGGATGGCTGGGGGCGCGGCTCTCAGAGCGCAGGGATGCGGGTGGGGCTGGAGTCGAGAGCAGGTGCGGAGCAGGAGTCGCCAGGACCTTTCGAGGCTCGAGCGCGCCACCAAGTGACTGAAAGTGGTCCCCTCCCTTCCATCTCTGCAAGCCAGACTAGTTACCAGGCAGGGGAGACAGCCTGCTGACCAAAATGAGAGACATTCAGTACTTGGAAGTCGAATTGGAGATGCAGAAAACACGAGAACAAGACCTATGGGATGACTAGCTAGATACACTTGGCGGGACTGGAGAAGAGGGGAAAAAGCCCGTACCAAGGTCACAAAATCCTGAAGCTCAGAAAAGCAGCTGCTGAACCTAGTTCTTTGGGAACATCCACCCCACCCCCAGGCCTTTGTTTTCTCTAAAAACTCACCATCTTATGAAGAAGAGGGAAGTACTGAGCCTTTTAAATTTTCATATGAGAAACATCAAGGCCTTTAGAAAATAAAATAACTTCTGCTTCTTCTGGGACCTGGATTTAAGGTCTGCACACCCCCTGCCTCAGCAAAGCCAGGCTCTCCCACAGACAGCTGAAATACCAACAAATACGATCTTTCCTCTCCTCCGTGCTGCAGGCCGCAGCGGGCTGGGCAGACCTGGATGGTCCTATCCAGAAGGAAATTCTGTGGATTCTATGCATGGGCTAGCCTCTGGTTAAGTAGAGTGCAACCCCCTTTGAGCTGAAAATAACCTATTTTCCTAAAGGTCCTGCACAAGGCCCTGACAACGTCATTTCTGGGAAGCTGACAGGACTGGAAATTTACAAAATCATACACCCTATCCCACCCCGGGATTCCCTCACCATGAGGATTTCAATCACTGTCCCACCAGCAAGGCAGTGTGTGTCCTCTTTACAGCTGCCACCTAGTAAAAGATGATGAGTTAGGGACTGAGACTTTTGCTTTCTAGATACCAATAGAAGGCTGGCCGTACTGCTGCCCCCGACCAAGACATCTCCCTGTCCCCCACCCCCACCCACCATGTAACTGACTTTCCAAAGGCTTCTTTCTGTATCTGAGCCCTTGACCTCCCTTTTCACAGCATGTACTTCCTCCAACATTCTCTCACACGCTGGGATCTAATTCTCCTCCCCATCAACTTTTGGTCAGATATACAACCCAGAAATCTTTCTTGGGACATGGAGGCACTGTAATAAACCGAGAAGGTGGCTCCCCTCTCCTGTTTGCAGAGGGAAGGAGCCTGACTGTGAATGTCAGGCAGCATTCTTAGACAGAGACCAAGCTTCAGCTAGTCCTCCAGCACCTCCCACTGCTCACCTTGGTCCACAACCATCCCACCCTTTCACTTCAGGTAACTTCTCCAGTCTCTCCCTGCTGTGATGGTCTTGACTACATCCTATACAATTTTCTTGATACTTTCCTGTCTCTCCAATAAATGCACAGAAGGTTTTCAAGACAGTGCCTCAGACCAGTTTGGGGATGGAAAGAGAAAATGGAAGCTGGAGAATTCTGAGTCTTGCTACTTGTTCTTAAATGAACCATCTGGAGTTACTGGCACTTAGGCCATCATAGGGATGAAGCATTTAAGTGCTGTCATTGGGGACTCTGAAGTCAAGACCACCGATCACAGTGCCCAGGGGCAGCTTCTTGTCTGGGCCTTGGAACCACCATGATATTTATCCCCGGACAACAGCTTACTCCTCAGGCTTACCTTGTGCCCTTTCTACTCCTTCACCATGCATCCATCCTTTGTAGTCCCCGTCTTGAGGAACACTTTCAGCAGAGCCCACTTCTACTCCTGACCCCTAATCTTAGACTTCACAGGCTCCAGAACTGTGGGAAAGAAAGGTCTAATGTCTAAGTCACCCGATAGTAGGCCAGCTAAGAAACTGTGTTTCCCTCTGTGAACCCCTAACTCCTTAAAGACAAGATCCACTTCCTAACTGAACTTAAAAAGGAGAAAAGAATGAGGTTGAAGGAACAAGCCTTCCAGGGACTTTTCTTTGTCTGGGTTCTTTTATTCTCTCTGTTTGGAAGATACTACAACCCACAACATATGCACAAGCCCTCTTAATTTTGAAAATATTAATTACTGTTAAGTAATTAATTATACATACTGTTTAGTAATTAATTAATTAATTGTTCAGGGGGGGAAGATGGAGAAATGGTAAACAGTTGGAACCTTTTCAAAATTGTTTAAAATTAGGATAAAATGTGACTATAATGACTTAGCCTAAAATTTCTGCAAAATGCCTTCAGTTGACAGGATTTCTGCCAATAATGCCAGATAAAAGCAATCTGCATGGTAAGACAGAATAGACTTCACTTTATCTGTGTTGAGCCCAGAAGCACAGGCAACTATAGAAACATTCTGTCATGTTTCACCAAGAGTCAATTTCCCAGGAAACATGCAAAACTCAGCACAAATGCATTACTGTTCACCTTTGACACCCAATTGAGTCCAGAATTATGCCCTCTGTGCCCGATGGACTTGCTAAGACTATGAGCCAAAATATCCCCCATCTTCCCATGTTTCTTCTTGCTAGATATGGTCACAATGATGCAAAAAGGAGCACACCCTCCCATCTTTAGTCTCAACCAATCTGGGAAGAGACAGTCTGAGATAGTCTCACAGTATCTCAGGGGACAAGGAGGGACCAACGAAGCAGGGTCTGGAGCCTTGCAGTCTCCTCCAGTCTCTGCAGCCACTGGAAGATGGAAGAGTCAGAAACAGATACTGCTGGGGACTTTCAGAGGAACACAGTCTCCTGATACACCCATTTCAACTCTGAGATTCATTTCAGATTTTTGCCTTTCTATGAACGACTGCATTTCTGTTATTTTAAGGCAGTAGGTTTGTAGCCTCTTCAGGAAGCCAGTAGAATACCACCTAAAACAAGGCATGCTTTAGTTGCTGCTGTCCTCCTGGCTCTATGGCTGGTGAATAACTACTGATCCCACCCCGCCTCCTCCTTTTCAGAGGGCAAGGATTTCATTCATCAGTAAATCCTCTACCACACCTGGCCAGTAAAGTGTTTGTTGTAGAAGCTCAGTAGAAGTTGTTCAAATGTGTTTGCAGCTCGGTCCCTGGGGTGCCTGTGCTCTGATGTGCACACAAGAAAAGCACAAAAGGCTTCCTGAAGGGATCTCCATATGGGAAACAACAGATCACACACAACACCACAGCCACTGCAGGCCCCATCATGTGGAACATTTCTGAGAATCCATAACCTCAGGAACAGAGAAAAGAGAGTGCTAAATGCAGGGCCTACCTATCAGGGCTGACTTGCAAGGCAAAATCCCTGCAGAATTCATCCACTGCTGCTTGTCCTCAACCCTGAGCCATCACATCTGGAAGAGTGCAGTCCCTTGGTTCATGTCTTACAAGTGAAAACACCACACCTCGTCATACATTGTGTGAGATCTGTTTTGTTTTGTCTTGTATACAGAAGTCACAGTGGATCAGCAGATTAGGAAGGAAGTCTGTTCTCTCTTTCTCCAACAGTCCAGGCTCTGACAGCTGTGGTATCAACCAAGATGTTTGTGTCAAGTTCCCCCCACCCTGAAAAATTCAGTGTGTTAAATAGGAGACTAAAAATGGAGTCCTTCTCAGTGCCCTTCAGAACAGACTCAGCCCTGCCTCAAGGTGTCACAGCCACACTATGACTGGAGACGTGCTTTCTCAACAATGAATGCATAGTCTTAGTGATCACCTACAGGATGCATTACTAGTTCATTTTCAGAGAAGGAGTTGGCTCAGGCCAAACTCTTGCGGCTGGTAATGGAATTGCTTCTGATGTCCACATTTGCTAGAAAAGGGAGAAGAGGTTTGAGAGCCCCCAAGTAGGCAGCCTGAGGTCCTCTGTGGTGAATTCAATGAGACAGAGTTTGGGCATTATTGAAAGAGCAAATGAAAAATGAAAAAATAAAGTAAATGAAAATTTAAAAAGCAATGAAAAAATAAAACTTTTGGGCATTAGTGAAAAGGCAAATAAAAAAACAAGAACAAGCTTTGAGGATAGCAGAAGGTGAGTCTCTAGACTTTGCCACCTAGTAAAGAGTCCTAGTTGCAGAATAATGCAGCAGGAAGGGAGCAGTGGCTTGTCTCTTTGTTTTCTCTGGGAGAATTGGAAGTTTCTAAACCCAGGATATTCCCAGGAGATGTTGACACATGGAGCTCCTGCTTCTGCACTACCATGCTGCTGGCTGGTTCATTTGTCTTGAAGTCCCAACTTCACAGCACCAAAACAGACAACATTGCCAACCAGCACCACTGAAAATAGATCTCCTCATCTTGAATCTAATGGCCAAAACAGTGAGCAAAAGCTCTCTTAAATACTCTCAGTTATAGATGAGGAGTGGTGTGGGAAATGACAGCCCCAGGCACCCTGAGATCACACCAGTGGGAGAGTGGAAAGGAACTAAAAGACCAGAGAGGGAAACTTCATTTTGTCTTTACAAGGTCTCCCAAGCCCCCATGGGTCAGCAGCACTGGGCAGTCACGCTCTCCACCTGTATCTCAGGATTATTGAAAAGGCATCTGCCCTTTAACAGGACCCCAGGTGATTTGTGAGCACACCAGAGTCAGGCACTAAGACAAACCAGAGTCAAATAGAAGCCAATAGTGAACTAGAGGAAAATCCCTTACAATCTAAGGTGTTCCTCTCTTAGAGGAAATCCTTTTGTAGAGTGCCCAAGCTTCTATCACATCCAAGAGTATATGAGATGGAAAGTAAGGCTCACCTTGCTTTCATTTGTCAAAGAGAGTGAAAGCTCACTTGAAACCTAAGAACAGCCATTGGATTTCTTCCTGTCCCTAATAGGCCATAGCTTTGCGACCTAGAGCTGAACCTTTCAGTAAGCAGTAATATGCCAGGGAAGATAATTCTGAAGCAGTTTTTGAGATCTGTTTCTGTCATTTTCTTTTAAATATTCTCTTCCTAGAATGTTTACCAACCCTCCTCTGGTTATGTGTGAATGTGAGGCTTACCATTGCTTAGACAACTGTTCAGGAATCTGTTACTAGTGCTTGTAAATATAATGTGCTGGTCCTCCAATGCTGTTATTTCTGGTTCAAAGTGTAGATGACTATGTTGCTTTAATTTGCATTCAGTGCCCCAGAGGGAAGCTTATGTAAAAGTTCAAGGAATCATAAAACCAAGCAGAGTAGTGAAAAGCACAACCAAACTAACACATGGGTTCTCCGGGTGACTTCCATCTTCTGCGTGGGGCACACAGAATTCTCAATTACATCATACATTCCTGCTATTTGTTCACTCCTGGCTGAGGGTAAGCACCTCAGGTACTGCAAACAAAACTTCTCATTTGGCCTATTACAGAGGTCTCTGTAATACCATGGTGGCCTGAGTACTCGTTTAGTAAATCACTGAATAAAATGGCCACAGTTTATATGTGTCGTGTGTGTGTGTGTGTGTGTGTGTGTGTGTGTGTGTGTGTGTGAATCTATACTTAATATGTGTCCATGTGCTATCAGGGTGCATTTGAAAGTGTATGGATTCTCATCTGTAAGCTATCAGAGTAGACAAGGCCTCAGACCACGACATCAGGAAACTACACTAGCACATGTAATGATGGACCCATGATCTCCTTTCAAAAGACATACACTCCATACCATCCAGATTCCCAATGTTGGCGCTTTAAGAAAAGCAGGTTCCTGAGAAGATCATCCCATATTTTCTAAGAACTGAGACCAGAGGATTTCAGTAAAATCTGAAATTGTGTGGAATTAAGATAGCAAGCTACCAGAAACCCAGAGCACAGCTTAACTAGGACAGAAAACTGACCTCCAGTTACAACTAGGCCATGGCATCTCCTTTCTAGCTCTGGTTTCTATGCCTTTAAAATGAAAAGAGCAGTAAGAATCAGGTCTTCTGTCAAAATATGAAGGGAACATGTTTCTAAATTATAGTATGTGACTAAACGTGTGAAGTTTGAGTATTTGATGGATATTATTCATCCCTACTTTATTACTCTCTAACCAACAAAGTACCCTCTAAAGATTCATCTCTCATCCAGTCAAGGAACTAAGGTCTTGTTTGTGTCTGTCCCTCTAGAGTTGCAAGACTGACTAAGCAGAGTTTCACCCCACCGCCAACCCCTAAGCTACACTGAAATAAAGGGGAATGTGAGTTTTCCGCTGTCTCCACCAATCTTTCCACACCCATGCCCAAATCAACTCTGAAGTCCTGGTTAGTCCATAAGGGAAGCTGTGTATGAGTTAACAATAGGTATGCCTTTCTGCAATGATATGTCCAGCTGTGGGTTACTCTGGGTTTCCTGATAAACAAAGCCAGGTAGACAGGCCTACAGGTGGATGGCTGAAGGATGGGTGGATGGACAGATGGATGTATATATAGAGAACATACAGACACTGATTTATTATTATAGAATATAATCACAGAGGCTAAGAAGACCCAAGAGTTGAACCTGATTGCTAGAGAGCCAACAGTATTGACTTACGTGACACTGAAGATCTGGAAACCAGGAGAACAACAGTGTAGGTTATAGTCTGAGTCCAAGTGTGAAATCAAAAAATCTGCCCCAGCTTGAAGACAGGGAATTCTCCCTCATTCTACCTTTATTTTGCTAGGACCTCAATGGATTAAATGAACCCTATTTTCAGTGGGGAGTGCATTGCCTTACTCAGTCTACTGTACAGATGTTAACCTTGTCCAGAAATACCTTGAAGACTTGCCCAGAAGAGTTTTAATCAATTATTCACATTAAAATGGCCCAGCCAGGTATGGTGAGCCATAAGCTGCATTCCAAGCTCCATCTTCCCCCAAGCTGGGTACCCTAGTAGAAAAAAACCTCAGCATACTAAATCACACAGTAGCTCTTCCTATGGCCTACCTTATATCTGCTCTAAGTACTGCCCATCTGTTTTAGAATTGGTACTTATAGTCCTACCTCCATAGGTCTCCAATCCTTCAATCCTCCCTCACTTCTATTAGTTTTTGAACTGATCATTGCTTTAGGTGACATCTAATACCCCAACAAAGGGTAGACCACTTTATAAGCTGCTGGAATGAAGCGTCATTTTAGTGTTTTATTATTGTTGTTTGTTTGTTTGTTTTTAACATGGGGTCTTCCCAGAAAAGCATGTGAGTTAAATGAAGTATATATGGAAAGAATACAATGCTGAACTTTCCCTTTCAGTGAAAACACACACACACACACACACACACACACACACACACACACAAACACACACACACAAATTTCCTGAACTGGCAAGTCTGTGAAAAAATGTTCACCTGAGCTAGAAATAAGAGAACAGAGAAAATAAACAAAATCCAAAAAAAAAAAAAAAAAAAAAAAAAAATCAGGAAAGGAAAAATGAGAGTCCACAAGGCCAGGAATGATATAAACAAATAGGGAAATAAACAGAAATAAAGACTGAGTAAGCATTCTGCGAGCTCTGAGTCCCAGAAATGGTGCCGGGGCAAGAGCACACCAGAAGGAATGAGTCATTGTTTACCAGCGCAGACGGGGTGCTGTCAGTTCAACACACGTGTGACAACTAGCAGTGGAATGTCCCAAGCCTATGAACATTGTGCAGCTGGCATCAGAAAACAGCCAATCAACATGTTTTTGTCTCTTCCACAAATGGAGAAGGGAGAAGGCTGCACATGAAGTCTCTGTGTGGTTTCACGGGTTCTGTCCACCAACGTTAACAACACAAATGGAGGGGATAGACAGCAGTGCCATGAGACTGAGGAGAGAAATGCCTCAGATAGTGGCCAAGGAATATAAACAATGCAGCCAGGGAAAGCTGGGGATAGAGAGCTCTTGCTATGGTAACAGGCTTAAAAGCTAAATGTGACTCTGCAGTGGAAATGTATTTTTTTTCCCAAAAGATAAACAGATCAACCTAACAGAGAAGAGGAAAGGGAGAGTAATGCAGAGGGAGAGGGAGGAGAGATAAATAATACTAAGGATGTTTGAAAAAGCCATAAGGAAACCTATATTCTATAAGATTACTTAAAAATACACATGTAACAAATATATGTGTACACAGATATAGTTTAAACGGAGCTACTCCACATGGAGAATAATGCTCTCCCAAGAGCCAGAGACTATGTGACAGAAATCCCAATACCAGCAATTGATACTTCCCTTTGAGTGGTCAGGAGGTCCAAGAAACCCCCGACAATCAAGGCTATTGTTCTTGGTTGCCTACCAAAACTGTTGCTGAAGACACCACACAGGTCCATTTCAAAACTGGGAAGATCAAGCTGGTGCTGACCTGGAAACCTCCTTCCTGCGCACCAGCTCTCCTAGTGTCAGAAAGTGTTACATAAGCTGCCGAGGAAGAAGTTATCATCAGTCCTTCCAAACTGTAAACTGAACGCAACAATGACCAGCATGGCAAGATATCCCAAATGTGCAATGATGGCACTGATATGTTGGGAGTAACTAACAACTGCCTAATTGTACTTAAAGGGGAGTTAATAGGAAAGAACCCATGACTGGAAAGGTCATAAACCTTGGAAGAAAACCTATTACTGCCATTTTGTTAATGTAGTGTCCAAGTGCCTTCTAAATACTTGTCCTCATACACAAAGTGCAGCTATTCCCCCTCATCAAAAAAAGTGATAACCAACAGATCAAGGCCATTACGGACACAGCTGGCTTAAGGGCAGAGAATAAGTGGCTGGGGGGAAGGGGCGAGCCCACTGGGTCATCCACGACGCATCTCCTATACTTAAGGTTCAGGGACCACCTCGAAGGCAGGACAGACAGAGGACCAGGATGACCGCTGAAAGATGCTATCTTCTGGACATGACAAGGAAGCTGTCAGCCATGATCTCTCAACAATACATGCTAGCACATGACCTGCACAAACACAGGCATGCCAACAAGGCTGGGGAAAAAGTTCACAAGGCCCCACCTCTAGATGAAGAGCTATAAGCAGTCAATGGCTGCTAAGGGACAAGTCTCATGATAGGTCACCCAGGCCTAAGCAGACAGTCCTAAATACATATACATATGAGCAACACTTGTAGCTAGAGTTTTCCTGCCTGGCCCACAATCAGGACAAATCTTTGTCACCGCCAGTCCCATAGCTGCTCAGACCCAACCAAGTAAACACACAGACTTATATTGCTTACAAACTGTATGGCCATGGCAGGCTTCTTGCTAACTGTTCTTATAGCTTAAATTAATCCATTTCCATAAATCTATAACTTGCCACATGGCTCATGGCTTACCGGCATCTTCACATTGTGCTTATCCTGGCAGTGACTCCTTCTGCCTTCCTGTTCTTTCTTTTCTCCTCTCTGTTAGTCCCACCTATACTTCCTGCCTAGCCACTGGCCAATCAGTATTTTATTTATTGACCAATCAGAGCAACACATTTGCCATACAGATGATCCCACAGCAGGAAGGAAGGGGGCTCAAACAAATGTAAATACAGTGTACTTTTTCATAGAATTCTCAAAAATTGAAAAAAACCTTAAAGAATAAGCACAAATAGCCTTATATTAAAATATACTTCTGTGCTCATCCCTAATATCTGAAAACCTGGAGATGAATTCTAGGCACAAGGAGACAGGCTCTTAGAGACAGATGGTTATAAGTCTTTTATTTCACACGGAATGTCAAACTCTGACCATTGATGGCATAAGAGAACTCTCATGTACCAGTGTAGCTGTTGAAAAATCAATACCAATTCCTGGAGAAACTCAGCTTAATCTCAGTGGCTGGGAAAGTGGGATGCAAACTAGCCTGTTCACACAACTCATGGGCGTCCAAGGGCCTCTAGTATTTAACTCTCCACTTACTGAAACTGGACCTGGTCAGGATCTTCTATCATAACAGAAACAAGAGAATGTGTATGTCTTGTGCAAGGAGATTTATTGGGCTGGATTACACAGCACGGGTGGATGAGTGCGGTGATGACAGGCCTACTGCTCAGCAAAGAAAATGGCTCTCCACCCAGCCTGATGCCTACCTAGACTTCTCTTCACCAGGAGTTACAGCCCAATGGAAGCTGCTGCTTCATTGAGGAAAGATCTTTCCTCACCAATCACTGTGTTACACGTCAATCCTCTCTGGAAACACCCCCACAGACGCATAGAAGTGTGTTTTTTTCAGTCTCAGATACCTGTTAATATGGTAAAGTTGACCACCAAGACCAAACACTACATATGGCTTCTCATCACTCTCCTTGTAAAGTGCACAGTCTGATTTCCCTGCACAGCACAGCATGCATGTTCAGTGGGCTTCCCAATGCTAACCTATGCAAATCTGAGTTCCCTCTCATCCTTAATCTCCATGGCCTGAGCCACGGCAGCAGAGGGCAACTCCATCCTCACATTTCGAAGTCATCTTTAGCTCTCTCTCATGCTCCACACCACTTCACACCCACTTCACACCCACTCAGCTCAGTCCTGCCCTCGGTCCTTGGTCTTTTCTCTTGTTCCCCCCTCTACTTTGCATGCCGAGCTGCCTCAGATGCTCCCGTTCGGTTTTGAGATCTCAACTTGAACGTCTCAATAAGAGTTTCTCATGATCTTGAACCTCTCTCAGCATATTAAAAGAGGAGAGGAGTGGCTTCAATACACACAGGTCCAGGATGAAAGGCTGCCTAGCATTCTATGTATTGAAGCTGTGCAATCTGTATCATTCCCATTAATGTCTAATTTTTGGTGTTGTTATTAAGCCAGTTTTTCAATGATATGATATGAATCATTATGCTAATCACTATTAATGCAAACATTGTATACATTCCAGGAAGGTCAAATATGTCTTGTAAAATTTCATCCATAGTATAAGCAAAGAAGTTTTCAAATTCCTGAATAGTTATATTATCTGCTATTTTATGAGAAATATTTAAAATTTGTAAAGATAAAAATTTTATTTATTTATTTAATTTCTATTTATTCACCCATTAATCAGTTTAAGGTATAAATTTATTGAATAATCTTATCTCAGATAAGCTCCTGGAGAGATTGTCCTGAGTGTCCAGATGTTCTAGAGGTAATTCACCATGTTGGGCAAATTTTGGGTGTAGTAACGACGTTCGGCCAGCAGGTGTCGGAGGTATAGATTTAAGCAGGTCCTGAAGCTCTGTTCTAAAGATGTTGACCTGTATAGGCTTAAACAGCTACAAAGAACAGGTTTAATAAAGAGGGAGCTGCCTGTTGGCACTCTCCGGCCTCTGTGGGCCCAGGCTGTCTCGCCCACTGCGCTAGTGCACAGCTCTGACCATGAAACCGCATGCAGTTAGTTGCTGGTATCTGGACCACGGAACCAGCGGTTATACAGCCGGCATCGCGCAGTGTTGCACAGAGGGTCGCGGGAGGTCAAGTCTGTCCAACCCCTTGGCCGGCTGCTGAGCGACATGGGGCGAGTGGGCGTGCAGGTGCGCGGGCTGCGCCAGCTCTCAGCCTCAATCCCTGGTGAGGGATGTGCAGCAGCAGCGATGCCGGGCACTGTTCCGGGGAGTGCCCTAGAGAGCTCTGGTAACAGCGGCACTCAGGCACTCAGCGGAAGCTCAAAACAGGGAGCACCAATCTGCTACGGGGGCCGCTGATTGCTGGCAAGGAAGAGATCTCGGGCTAGCTAGCTCTGGGCTGTGGAACATAGACACAGGTCGGACTCCAGGCCTGGGAAGGTGAGGGCGGTTCAGGAGGGACCCGGTCTCCGTGGGTAGAATCTGAGCTGCCTCCAGCGCAAATGTGCAAATGTGGTGAGGTACACCAGGCACCCTAGGATGTGAGGGGAATCCAGCAGCTTACGGATACTATCCCCACACCAGCGAGGTGGGCAGACGGGAACTGCTACGCTCTGAGCAAACCTGTGGAAGCCGTGGGCAGGATCTTAGCGGGCGGGGTGGGGGTTGGGGTAAGAGGATGAGGCGGGAGTGGGGGGTGTAAAAAGACTAGCCCATGTGGAAGTTTCTCCACGTGGATAAGGGCCATGGATGGCCCACCCATGTTGGGTGCCAGATAAAGCAAAAAATCCACGGAGTCTGCTTAAAGGGCAAAGAGATTTATTAAAAAAAACAAAAACCAACCAACCAAACAAAAAACCCTCACAAGACCAAACAGGAATTGTCACAGGGTCCTGAAAAAGATGAGGCATAGACCCACTCTGTTCTTCCACACCCGAGACTATCCCAACATCCAAGTCCAGGATGGAACGAAGGTGAAGCTGCATATATGTATCTCAGGTCTTAAGAGGTAGCCAAGAGGCCATGCCCCAGGGGCATATATTTCAAGGTCATAGGCAGGTAGAGCAGTTACCTGCTATGTCTTTAGGGCTGTGCTTCATGGTCACAGAACAAGTATCCACTACACCTTTCCTTTGTGGCAGATCATTTTTTAATTTTTTTGTTAAACGCATCAATGAAAAGACACCAATATAGAATCGAACTTTAGAGCAAGAAGCCAGGCTAATAAGCCTTCCTTCTATACCCCACAAAGCTTCAATTTGGGGAAGGGGTTTCTAGGACAGTCCTTCCCTGCCACAATTTCAAAAGGCCCATGCATAGTCAATTTTCTTCAGCAAAACATAAGCTAAACACACCATCTTGTGTAATTTAGATCATTCTGTGTTAGGCCCTACTGCAGTGAATGTGCTGTGTAAGGAGTTGTACTGTGTTGTTTAGGAAATAAAGACAAAAACCATTTGTTTACTGCAAACCCAACTTTTCTCAAGTTGACTGGATGCTGAGCAAATCCACTGATGCAGTTCTTATGGTGTAGAGGGCTGATTATCTTGTTCTCATCCATGATATCTTAATCTCTATCACAATGACAAGCAAAACAATTTTAACACTGTGATATTGATATTGAAGGTATATAGAAAGGGCACTTTCAAATTACACAGGGAAATGTAAAAAGATACATCTTCCTGTAAAGCGGCATTTATTCAAAGCCACTAAAATATAATAGCCTGAAAACACAAACTTATGAATCATCATAAGAAAAATAATTTATGCACAATTATATTTATTCTAAATTGTATTTAAGACAATATTACTTGAAATAGAAAACTGATGATAGCACAGGTCACTCCTACCTGAGGGACTTGCACATTCTCTCTATTAACCCACACCCGATCCTCCTGGTCACCCCTAGGGCCGCAACAGAATACCAGCTGCAGCTTCCCCTTCCCTCTGTCCATGTCTCCTGTGGACCCCTAGGACTATCTCCCCTGGTCTTCCCTTCTCCCAGCCTCTAACATCAGAAAGCTTTCCCATGAACACATCAGCTGGGAAAGCCAGTAAAATAAGCAACACTCAACCAACACACTCTCTGAAAATCCAGAAAGGAAACAGAAACCAAAGAGCAAAACAGCTTCCCAACAAATACAAACCCAGACATCAGAACCTAAACCTATAATCACCCCAAATCCAGGTACCTAGACACCAGTGTAATAACTTAATCAATAACATCCAGGGCAATATGTTTCCACCATAGCCCAGCTATTGTCCTACAGCAAGCCCTGAATATTCTAACATACTTGAATCACACACACACACACAAAAAGACCTTAAACTATATGAAGATGATAGAGGTCCTTAAAGGGGAAGTGAATAAATCCCTTTTTTTTCTTTAAAAAAAGCCAGGAAACCACAAGCAAATAGTTGAAGGAAGCACAACTGTTTAAGACCTGAAAATGGTAATAGAAGCAATAAAGAAAATACAAATGGAGGGACTCCTACAAATGAAAAATGTAGTAATGCAAACAGAAACTACAGAGGCAAGCTTCACAAAAAGAATACAAGTGATGGAAAAGGTAATCATAGGCACTGAAAATACAATAGAAGATGGACACATCAGTCAAAAGAAAAGGTTAAATAAGACAATTTCCTGACACAAAGCATACAGGAAATCTGGGACATTATGAAAAGACCAAACCTATGAATAATAGGAATAGAGGAAAAAGAATAATACCAGTTCAAAGACCCAGAACATATTTTCAACAAATTCATGGGAGAAAATTTTCCTAACCTAAAGAAGTCGATGCCTATCAAGGTACAAGAAGTATATGGAAAACCAAATAGATGGAACCAGAAAAGAAATTCCCATCAGCACATAATAATCAAAACACTAAATATACAAACAAAAGAAAGAGTATTAAGAGTTGCAGAGGAAAAAAAACAAGTAACATAAAAATTAATTAGAATAATTAGAGTTATACCTTACTTCTCAATGGAGATATTAAAAGTCATTAGGGCTTAGAAATATGTGCTGCAGACTGTAAGAGATCACAGATGCCAGCCCAGACTAATCTCAGCAGAACTTTCAATCACCATTGAAGAGAAAATAAGAAATTTCATAATAGAG